>NC_069502.1:554783482-555088482 GCF_027579735.1 Bombina bombina
TGGCTACTCTCTTGAACTGGGATGTTGGGAGTGCCTTCTTCAAGCTGGGCGGGTGACAGCTGGAAGCACATAAGATGGAGTTCTTGTTGGTTGGTTTGCTATAGAGGGCAGTATGTAGAGTATCCCCTCGTTTGAAGATCCTTATGTCCAGGAAATCCACTGTATTCTTGTCATGCGTCATCTTGAATTTGACTGTGGGGTGTGCTTTATTCAATTCTTCTAACCATTTGAGTAATTCCTCCTCTGTTCCCGTCCATAAAAGGAACAGGTCGTCTATATATCTTTTAAATAGCTGAACTCTGTGATCTTGGAATAGTTGTGTACCTCCATTCTCCATTTCTGCCATAAACAGGTTGGCATATGATGGGGCCATATTTGACCTCATTGTCGTTCCTGCTATTTGGAGGTAGAATGACCGTTCAGAACGGAACTAGTTGAGCTCCAGACGCATTCTCAACATTTCACAGATGGCTTTGACAGGGTGTAGGGATATTTTAATAGTTGTCTTTTAGTAGCTGTTATTCCCTCCTGGTGGGGGATGGCCGTATACAAGCTCGTCATGTCTATGATACGATCTAGCCGTTATGTAATTATTTATTAAATTTTTTATTAAAATTATATTTAGTTTAAAACAGATGCATTTGGTAAGGAACTGTATAAATGGTATAGATTATATAATGTACTGTTCATCACGCTCATCTTGACATATGTGACCAACTTGTATACCACTATTACATGCTGTGCCTCGCAGCACCATGTATCCCCTTGATGGTCTATTAGCTGCCCACCTCTACATCTCTGTCAATCCAAAAGTACCGTTCACACTATGGCTCCTATCAGCATGATTTTTCTTTGTTTTTAACATGTACACATGGCGCTCATGTCTGAGCATCTGGTTATCATGACGACCCGCGTGACGTAAGTGTCACGTGACGTTGGGTAACTTCCGGGAGGCAGTGTGAGCGCCGCACAAATGTTTGCCGTGCAGGGTTATAAGGGGGTGAGTGTTATGTTTTACTGTCATGCTTATTTTTTAAAACTGGGTCATTCCCGAAACGTTAAATAAATAAGCAAGAACCTGTGAGTGACTTATTTTCTACTGACTATACTTAAAGTGCACCCAGAGCAAGGAGGGCTGTTTAAAGCCAAAGGAAACAGGAGTGCAATTACCCGCTCTACGAAAAAAAAAAATATATAATAATATTATATATATATATATATATATATTTGTTTACTTATGTGTATATATGGAAAAATGTCACTGATTATATATATATATATATATATATATATATATATATATATATATATATATATATATATATATATATATATATATATATATATATGTTAACCCCTGGTGACAGCACAGCATGAGCATGCTGTAGGGTCATGGGATGGGTACCCAGTCCAGTCGGAGAGTGCAATCCTCTTTTGTGTTTTGTATATGTCTAGGGTAATTGCATAAGCCCGTGCACCCTTCACTTGTTCCCAGTTTGTTTAGTTGAGAGCATGCATTGTTTGGCTGGCTTAGGGACCTGGGTTTTTGAAGGGATCTTGATGTACCTGGGCTTGTCCCATTTGGCCAGATGTGGTAACTAACGCTTCCATTTTTGCTTTTAATCATAGCTGAGAGCTTGTGAGGGCTGGACTTTCTCTGTGTTGTATTAATTTGTTTTGTCATTTTCCCTATAGGCCTTGCACCCTGGGGTTAACTGCATGTGACTCTAGGGACAGCACAGCTTCCTGCGAGTGCCATTGAGCACCCAAGGCTGAGCATGTTGCAGGGTCATGGGATGTGTACCCAGTCCAGTCCCCTTCTGTGTTATATATGTGTGTATATATATATTTAGTAAAATAGAAAGGTTTCTATTCTACTTTACTATCTATTGAGTGTTACTGGTAACACTCTGGGAACTATTTGGAATAACTGTGTCTTTATAATGGAAGGTATACAGCAAGAAGCCAACAAGTTTTTTTCTTTGAGGCCAGCTGTGTTACGGTGTGATAATACTCAGGACTGTGATTTAATATTCTCTGAGGACAAACGATCACTTTCTTTGGGGACATTGTTTGATCACATGGAGAATTTGTTAATGAAAGAGCTAAAAGCTCAATGGGACATTTGGACTTTTGACAAGTATATTAAGGCAGGCATGATACCTAGGGGTTTAAGGATATACAAATTTCCTACCTTTGATATTGATGTAGATGATAAAGATTTTATAATGGCCTGGAATGATATATTAACTGAATGCTCTGTTAGATTAATGGTAATGTTGATTAAATATAGGACCCAAAATCTTGCCAATATCAAAAAAGAAATTGATGGTTTACAGGTGGAACTGAATAAGAGATGTTTGGAATCCAATTTTGCCAAATATGATATTATATTACAGCAATCAGTTGCACAAGGTAAATCAGCAATTATGGAGAATAAACACCTCAAATTTATGAGAGATAAAACAGACTATGCTACGAATTCTGTTTATATTTGGAACAGGAAAAACGTAATGATTTTAGGCGCTCTCAAACTAACCTAGGCGCCAATAACAAAAATAAGAAGAAAGGTAAAAACCATAGACGTAGAGGTAACACTAATAATGATACTAATAATAAGAAAAGTGTCTCTTTCAGGAAGTGACACTGAGTACTCCTCAGATGATAGTAGAGGGGCAGAAATTGTTCATCTTACGAATCAGGGGCCAGTTGGGGCCACTGAGGGCTTGTCAGTGTCACAAACAGAAATTGTGGTGAGACCTAAGACATCAATTAGTGGGCATTTAGAGAACAATGCAACATCTCACTCACATACCTCTTCCCATTCTATTGGGCAATCTGCAGCTAATGTAGAACTGGAACAGGTTTTTCCAATAGATCAGGAATAGGCACAAACCAAGCAAAGTTACTTACTCAGGAGAGATATCAACTAAGAGGCAATTGCCCACAAAGCAAGTACAAGTAAGAAATGTCCTAAATATATCCAGTACAATTCTAACCATGGCTCAGGAATACATACTTGGCTTAGGTCTTGGTTATGCCCCTACAACCAATTTTAATGTCTTTCAAACCCTATTAGACGTTAATCGTCTAGTGAGGAATATTACCTTGAAAAAACACTTTAATGGATCCAACACAGAGGGCACTCATGTACATGATACACTACATGATATGACAGTATCAGATTTTACTACCTTTGGGGAATGTGATGTGGTTGCTCTACAGCTATTGGAGGCAGATACCATAAAGGGGCGGGGTGTAGTTGCTAAGGGCAAGTCATTTAGAAATAAATCAAGGTTTTACCCGATTCAAAGCAGGGGCAATATTGTAGAAACTTTTCACAATAGAGTGGAATCAGATTTAGTCGCCCTAAATGACTCCATAAAATCTGGCACTTTCAAACCAAAATTTTACCTTACTAGAGGGCAAAAAGAAGCACTATTTTCACTTGAACAAAACAGGGACTTGGTCATATGCCCCGCTGATAAGGGTGGTACAGTAGTAGTCATGGACCATTCTATGTATGTAAGTGAGGCTTTGAGACAGCTTTCTAATACCAATGATTATTCCAAGCTTAAAGGGGATCCCACAAATATGTTCAGGTTGGAATTAAGACAGCTGTTGGATGATGGTCTGGACCAGGGTTTCTTTGATTCTCAAACTGTTGCTTATCTGGATGTTGAATTTCCTAAAACTCCCTGGTTCCACCACCTACCCAAAGTACATAAAACAACCACTAATGTACAAAGGCGACCTATTATCAGTGGTATTGATTCTTTGCTTGAACACACTTCAGAATGGCTTGATTCCTTATTGCAACCCTTGGTTTCCTCACTAGTTACTTATATTCGTGACACTAAACATGTTTTGAATATAGTTGAACAAGTTCAATGGGAGAGTAGTTACATTTGGCTCACAATTGATGCTGTGTCCCTCTACTCATCAATATCCCACGACATGGGCCTTAAAAGCACTGACCTTTTTCCTATAATATTTCACTGACTATACAGATGCATTTCAGCAGTTTATTGTAAAGGTGGCCAAATTTGTACTTACACACAATTACTTCAGATTTGAGGGAGATTTCTTCCTCCAAAGATGTGGCAGAGCCAAGTTTGCCACATCATACGCCAACCTATGTCTTGGCTGGTGGGAGATGGTGCACATCTTTGGGGGAGGAAATCCCTTCAAATCTTACATTAGATTGTTCAAGAGGTTTATAGACTATCTTTTGCTAATTTGGTTAGGTCCAGTGGAGCTCATTCAGCCTTTCATTGACTATGTGAACACTAACGATATGGGCCTGCGGTTCACTTTTGAAACTGACTCCCACTCAATAAATTTTTTAGATTTAAATCTAGTGGGAAGTTCAGAAGGCAAGATTATTTCAAAGGTTTACCGCAAACCCATAACAGGGAATACTCTTCTTCATGCAGCCTCTTGTCATCCGGATCATGTTACATTTGCAGTGGCCAAGGGCCAGTTTATACGACTTAAACGTAACTGCAGTGAACTAAATGTTTATATGAGAGAGGCTGACATATTAGAAGAAAGATTATATTCAAGGAAATATCCTAAAAGAGAGGTTAATAGAGCCAGAAAACAGGTTGACAAAATGGAGAGGAGAAAACTTCTGTCAGATGCAAGTCTAAAAGACAAGAACAAACTAACAAAATTTCAGGGCTTACACTTTGTTACAGAATACAGCACACAATACCCTCAAATTTGTGCTATTATTAAGAAACATTTTTCTTTACTTGTAGCAGATGATGCACTTGTTGACACCGTAGGCAAAGGTATTAAGTGCTCATATAGGAAGTGCCGTACATTAGGTTCTACCCTCTCACCTACACAACTCAGATCCAACACAGCTCCTTCGAGCTTGTGGCTTACACATGTTGGTATGTTCAGGTGTGGTCACAGTCGTTGTAAGCCCTGTGACTATGTTACCAGTTCTTTTCGATCCACAACTGGAGAGGTTTTTGACATAAAATCTTGTCTTAATTGTACCTTATCTTATTTATCTTATTAAATGTACTATTTGTAATTTACAGTACGTAGGGCTCACGAGTAGGGATGTCAACTCCCGTATTAGGGAACATTTGTCAACCATTTCTTGGGGTAAATCTTCTACTCCTCTTGTGCAACATTTTGCTGTTAAACATAACAGCAGTATGCACTCCTTCAGATGGCATGCAATTGAAAAAATAACTGCTCCCAAGAGGGGATGTAATCTAGACCAAATTCTGGCAAAAAGGGAGATGTATTGGATCTTCGGGTTGGGCACTCGCATACCGAAATGTATAAATTCTAAATATGACCTTATTAATTTTTGGGAATGAGATGCAGTGCCCCTGAGGTTTCTCTACATCTTCATTTACATCACTATGCTGAGTTAGTAAGACACATTATGGTCCCATCTGTTTATGGACTTTTGAGTGCTAAATTATATATATTTTCATATTAATTCTTTGGTACGTTTAACAACTGTCCTTAGACTATTATTTCATATCAGATGTTAGAGGGACTTCTAAATGAGCATATACTTTATATATCCCACTGCTTTCAAATATACGTTTTACTATGTTTTTGTTCAACCACATTCTGTTTGTCTCTAATACTTAGTGTGGACCATCATTGCTTTGTAATACGGTTGTTACGTTGTCTCATATGCTCTCACCATTGTGGGGAAATGATACAAAGCTTGATATGGTCATACTAACCTTTGGGGACTATTTAAGTGCTAGGTTGTATATATCTTTATGTTAGAATTTTCTTGGCACACAAAAAACATTTGTGGTTTAAAGACATTTTTAGATGTATATTTACATGTTTGAACTGCCTTTAATGTACCTGCACTAGTATGTTATAACATTGTTTTTCCGCTGCTTTTGTCATCTAGTGTTGGTAAACATCTCTTGTTTCATTTATATCTTTTATCCATGTATTGTTATTTTGAAACCGCTACTGTGCTTAGTCAGTATTGTTTATTATATATCTTTTGTTTCCGGAGTTCCTTGTTCACACGTAGTTCTGGTCACTCTATTTTAAATTAGGTACAGCGTCTGTAATTAACAGCAACCAGTAAGGTTGCTTCTTAGCGTTTTTAAAGGTGATAGGTTGATCACAGCACTATTGGCTATGATTACGGCGAAAGCCGAAACGCGTAAGCCAGGTTGTGCTGTGCTCTCCTAATTTCTTTGGCTTCCTTCCTATGTTTTAACGCATATCAATAAAAGAATTTTGGATTTTATTTCGAACTGTCTACTTCGTTTCTTGGAAGTATATATATATATATATATATATATATATATATATATATATTTTTATACATATATTTATATATATATATATATATATATATATATATTTTTATACATATATTTATACATATACACACACATCCATCTTTAAACATGTATATTATCTGTCTGTCTGTCTGCGTAAAAAAAAAATGCAGACAAAGGGCTTTAACACCTGAAATCTCATATCTTTGAACCCTTATAACTTTTTGTGCAATATTTATTTAAATAATTTTTATTAGATAGTGTTATCATGAGTTTAACTGTATTGTACAGTGTATTTTTGATGTGCTTTGTGACAATTTTGTTATGGAAACAGTTAACCACAGCTCTGAGGACAAGCTAACCCGACGAGCCTTAACTTAAAGTGCCCTCAAGCAATAGTGTTTACTTTCACCTTGTAACATGAGCGATATCGCTAGTGTGCAAATGTTTGCGCTCCACATATAATCTTGCTCTAAATACCTCACCTCCCTCTAATTTTTGCCTCAATTTTAGAACAGGATTTATTTATTTTTTTTATAACTGGTTTTCTAGAAAATATTACTTTGTCAAGGGATTATTCTACCCTAGATCCCTTAACAACTTAGTTTTACACGTATTATAGGGATAATCCAAAAATGAGTAGAGGTTACTACCATTCTTTAAAACTACAGCAATCACAAGAAACTTATAAGAATTAGAAATGTTCTCCACAGGACCTATTTAATGAGCACAGTACTCGGTTGATTTTACTGGCCTCCTAACAAAAACTAAGGCTAAAAACATAATTTATGCTTACCTGATAAATTTATTTCTCTTGTAGTGTATCCAGTCCACGGATCATCCATTACTTGTGGGATATTCTCCTTCCCAACAGGAAGTTGCAAGAGGATCACCCACAGCAGAGCTGCTATATAGCTCCTCCCCTAACTGTCATATCCAGTCATTCGACCGAAAACAAACAGAGAAAGGAGAAACCATAGGGTGCAGTGGTGACTGTAGTTTAATTAAAATTTAGACCTGCCTTAAAAAGGACAGGGCGGGCCGTGGACTGGATACACTACAAGAGAAATAAATTTATCAGGTAAGCATAAATTATGTTTTCTCTTGTTAAGTGTATCCAGTCCACGGATCATCCATTACTTGTGGGATACCAATACCAAAGCTAAAGTACACGGATGATGGGAGGGACAAGGCAGGATTAAGCGGAAGGAACCACTGCCTGAAGAACCTTTCTCCCAAACACAGCCTCCGAAGAAGCAAAAGTATCAAATTTGTAAAATTATGAAAAAGTGTGAAGCAAAGACCAAGTCGCAGCCTTGCAAATCTGTTCAACAGAGGCCTCATTTTTGAAGGCCCAGGTGGAAGGCACAGCTCTAGTAGAATGAGCTGTAATCCTTTCAGGGGGCTGCTGTCCAGCAGTCTCATAGGCTAGGCTTATTACGCTCCGAAGCCAAAAGGAAAGAGAGGTTGCCGAAGCTTTTTGACCTCTCCTCTGTCCAGAGTAAACGACAAACAGGAAAGATGTTTGACGAAAATCCTTAGTAGCTTGTAAGTAAAACTTCAAGGCACGGACTACGTCCAGATTATGTAAAAGACGTTCCTTCTTTGAAGAAGGATTAGGGCACAACGATGGAACAACAATCTCTTGATTGATATTCTTGTTAGAAACCACCTTAGGTAAAAACCCAGGTTTGGTACGCAGAACTACCTTATCTGCATGAAAAATCAGATAGGGAGAATCACATTGTAAGGCAGATAGCTCAGAGACTCTCCGAGCCGAGGAAATAGCCATCAAAAACAGAACTTTCCAAGATAAAAGTTTAATATCAATGGAATGAAGGGGTTCAAACGGAACTCCTTGAAGAACCTTAAGAACCAAGTTTAAGCTCCACGGGGGAGCAACAGGTTTAAACACAGGCTTAAATCTAACCAAAGCCTGGCAAAATGCCTGGACGTCTGGAACCTCTGCCAGACGCTTGTGCAAAAGAATAGACAGAGCAGAAATCTGTCCCTTTAAGGAACTAGCTGATAATCCTTTGTCCAAGCCCTCTTGGAGAAAAGACAATATTCTAGGAATCCTAACTTTACTCCATGAGTAAGTCTTGGATTCACACCAATAAAGATATTTACTCCATATCTTGTGGTAGATTTCCCACTCCCCCGGATGGAAAGTCTGACGACTTAGAAAATCCGCCTCCCAGTTCTCCACGCCTGGGATATGGATTGCTGACAGGTGGCAAGAGTGGTACTCTGCCCAGCGAATAATTTTTGAGACTTCTAACATCGCTAGGGAACTCCTGGTTCCCCCTTGATGGTTGATGTAAGCCACAGTCGTGATGTTGTCCGACTGAAATCTGATGAACCTCAGTGTTGCTAACTGAGGCCAAGCCAGAAGAGCATTGAATATCGCTCTTAACTCCAGAATATTTATTGGAAGGAGTTTCTCCTCCTGAGTCCACGATCCCTGTGCCTTCAGGGAATTCCAGACTGCACCCCAACCTAGAAGGCTGGCATCTGTTGTTACAATTGTCCAATCTGGCCTGCGAAAGGTCATACCCTTGGACAGGTGTACCCGAAACAACCACCAGAGAAGAGAATCTCTGGTCTCTTGATCCAGATTTAGCAGAGGGGACAAATCTGTGTAATCCCCATTCCACTGACTCAGCATGCATAATTGCAGCGGTCTGAGATGAAGGCGCGCAAATGGCACTATGTCCATTGCCGCTACCATTAAGCCGATTACCTCCATACACTGAGCTACCGAAGGGCGCGGAATGGAGTGAAGAACACAGCAAGCATTTAGAAGTTTTGATAACCTGGACTCCGTCAGGTAAATTTTCATTTCTACAGAATCTATAAGAGTCCCTAAGAAGGAGACTCTTGTGAGTGGGGATAGAGAACTCTTTTCCTCGTTCACTTTCCACCCGTGCGACCTCAGAAATGCCAGAACTATCTCTGTATGAGACCTGGCAACTTGAAAGCTTGACGCCTGTATCAGGATGTCGTCTAGATACGGAGCCACCGCTATGCCTCGCGGTCTTAGAACCGCCAGAAGTGAGCCCAGAACCTTTGTAAAGATTCTCTGAGCTGTAGCCAACCCGAAGGGAAGAGCTACAAATTGGTAATGCCTGTCTAGAAAGGCAAACCGTAGAAACCGATGATGATCTTTGTGAATCGGTATGTGAAGGTAGGCATCCTTTAAGTCCACTGTGGTCATGTACTGATCTTCTTGGATCATGGGTAGGATGGTCCGAATAGTTTCCATTTTGAAAGATGGAACTCTGAGGAATTTGTTTAAGATCTTTAGATCCAAAATTGGTCTGAAGGTTCCCTCTTTTTTGGGAACCACAAACAGATTTGAATAAAAACCCTGTCCTTGTTCCGTCCGCGGAACTGGATGGATCACTCCCATAACTAGGAGGTCTTGCACACAGCGTAGGAATGCCTCTTTCTTTATCTTATTTGCAGATAGCCTTGAAAGATGAAATCTCCCTTGTGGAGGGGAAGCTTTGAAGTCCAGAAGATATCCCTGAGATATGATCTCCAACGCCAAGGGATCCTGAACATCTCTTGCCCACGCCTGGGCGAAGAGAGAAAGTCTGCCCCCTACTAGATCCATCGCCGGATAGGGGGCCGTTCCTTCATGCTGTCTTAGAGGCAGCAGCAGGCTTTCTGGCCTGCTTGCCTTTGTTCCAGGACTGGTTAGATTTCCAGGCCTGCTTAGATTGAGCAAAAGTTCCCTCTTGTTTTGAAGTGGAGGAAGTTGATGCTGCACCTGCCTTGAAATTTCGAAAGGCACGAAAATTAGACTGTTTGGCCTTTGCTTTGGCCCTGTCCTGAGGAAGTGTGTGACCCTTACCTCCAGTAATGTCAGCAATAATTTCCTTCAAACCAGGCCCGAATAAGGTCTGCCCCTTGAAAGGAATGTTGAGTAATTTAGACTTCAAAGTCACGTCAGCTGACCAGGATTTAAACCATAGCGCCCTACGCGCTTGGATGGCGAATCCGGAATTCTTAGCCGTTAGTTTAGTCAAATGAACAATGGCATCAGAAACAAATGAGTTAGCTAGCTTAAGTGTTCTAAGCTTGTGAATAATTTCAGTCAATGGAGCTGTATGGATGGCCTCTTCCAGGGCCTCAAACCAGAATGCCGCCGCGGCCGTGACAGGCGCAATGCATGCAAGGGGCTGTAAAATAAAACCTTGTTGAATAAACATTTTCTTAAGGTAACCCTCCAATTTTTTATCCATTGGATCTGAAAAAGCACAACTGTCCTCAACCGGGATAGTAGTACGCTTTGCTAAAGTAGAAACTGCTCCCTCTGCCATAAGTCCCGTGTAGTGGCGTCTATTGGAAACATTTTTCTAAATATAGGAGGTGGGGAAAAAGGCACCCCCGGTCTATCCCACTCCTTGCTAATAATTTCTGTAAGCCTTTTAGGTATAGGAAAAACATCAGTACACACCGGTACCGAATAGTATTTATCCAGCCTACACAATTTCTCTGGTACTGCAACTGTGTTACAGTCATTCAGAGCAGCTAATACCTCCCCAAGCAACACACAGAGGTTCTCAAGCTTTAATTTAAAATTAGAAATCTCTGAATCAGGTTTCCCCGAATCAGAGATGTCACCCACAGACTGAAGCTCTCCGTCCTCATGATCTGCATATTGTGGCGCAGTATCAGACATGGCCCTTATAGCATCTGCGCGCTCTGTATTTCTCCTAACCCCAGAGCAATCGCGCTTGCCTCTTAATTCAGGCAACCTGGATAATACCTCTGACAGGGTATTATTCATGATTGCAGCCATGTCCTGCAAGGTAATCGCTATGGGCGTCCCTGATGTAATTGGTGCCATATTAGCGTGCATCCCCTGAGCGGGAGGCGAAGGGTCTGACACGTGGGGAGAGTTAGTCGGCATAACTTCCCCCTCGTCAGAATCTTCTGGTGATATTTCTTTTATAGTTAAAGACTGATCTTTACTGTTTAAGGTGAAATCAATACATTTAGTACACATTCTCCTATGGGGCTCCACCATGGCTTTCAAACATAATGAACAAGTAGTTTCCTCTGTGTCAGACATGTTTAAACAGACTAGCAATGAGACTAGCAAGCTTGGAAAACACTTTAAACAAGTTTACAAGCAATATAAAAAACGTTACTGCACCTTTAAGAAACACAAATTTTGTCAAAATTTGAAATAACAGTGAAAAAAGGCAGTTACACTAACAACATTTTTACAGTGTATGTAACAAGTTAGCAGAGCATTGCACCCACTTGCAAATGGATGATTAACCCCTTAATACCCAAAACTGAATAATAAAAGACAAAAACGTTTGTTTTGTTTGTTGTTTGTTTTTTCAAACAGTCACAACAACTGCCACAGCTCTACTGTGGCTTTTTACCTCCCTCAAAAACGACTTTGAAGCCTTTTGAGCCCTCCAGAGATGTCCTGGATCATGCAGGAAGAAGCTGAATGTCTCTGTCAGTATTTTTAACTGCACAGAAAAACACTAAAATAGGCCCTTCCCACTCATATTGCAACAGTGGAAAGCCTAAGGAAACTGTTACTAGGCAGAATTCAAGCCAGCCATGTGGAAAAAAACTAGGCCCCAATAAGTTTTATCACCATATAAAAAACGATTAAACATGCCAGCAAACGTTTTAAAATACACTTTTATAAGAGTATGTATCTCTATTAATAAGCCTGATACCAGTCGCTATAACTGCATTTAAGGCTTTACTTACATTAGTTCGGTATCAGCAGCATTTTCTAGCAAATTCCATCCCTAGAAAAATATTAACTGCACATACCTTATTGCAGGAAAACCTGCACGCCATTCCCTCTCTGAAGTTACCTCACTCCTCAGAATATGTGAGAACAGCCATGGATCTTAGTTACTTCTGCTAAGATCATAGAAAACGCAGGCAGATTCTTCTTCTAAATACTGCCTGAGATAAACAGTACACTCCGGCACCATTTAAAAATAACAAACTTTTGATTGAAGAATAAACTAAGTATAAAACACCACACTCCTCTTACGACCTCCATCTTGGTTGAGGCTTGCAAGAGAATGACTGGATATGACAGTTAGGGGAGGAGCTATATAGCAGCTCTGCTGTGGGTGATCCTCTTGCAACTTCCTGTTGGGAAGGAGAATATCCCACAAGTAATGGATGATCCGTGGACTGGATACACTTAACAAGAGAAATCAGCTAATATTAATATTTTTTTCAGTGTCTGCTATATTAATTTTCAAATCAATGTATATTCAGTTACGAAATCAATGTGTGCTTTGCATAGCTTAAGCAACATTTACAAATAACTGAAAATGTTAATATGCCCCCACCAGCGTGGAATTTTTTTTGTGGAGACACTTTATAACTGGTAAGAAGCTTTTCTATCAAGTGAGTGATCTTATTACTTTTTTGGTGAGATAAAGTTGGTGATCCCTAGCGCCCACAAAAATAAGACTAATGTGAGCTAGTTTTCATTTTTGTAACAATTCCTTGCGGACACAGGGACATAGGATTGTTTATTGCTGGGGTGAGATAAATGCTCCCCCTTCCTCACTGATTATGTCACAAAGTCTTATTTTCCTATCAGACAACCCATCACCAAGGTTACCACATTATAGCAAATAAGACTTTTAGTCCCTCATCTGAAAAAGTTGGAACTGCTTTTTCAAATTAGGGGTTCATGATGGTGGAAGATAAGTTTTAATTTTACAGCCTGAATCTTAGTCACCTAATATAAAGGGGTTTGCTATTTCTACAGTTATCATTGCATAGCAAGAGGGATATCCACTACCTAATTTGAAAGAAGGAAATCTCATCTTTCATTAGTATATATTTGGAGGTAATGTGCTGTAAAACGTTTAGATGATAGATCTGCATCTAAGGTATGCAGAGACAAATAAGTCCAACTGCACTCTCTGCAAACTGAGTCTGATCGTGTCCCCTTTATTGGGGAACGTTTTGGAATCAGTGTTGCTTGCACAGATGTAGAGAAAGACCATTTCCTAGTGTTTTACGGCTTTGAAAAGGACACTTGTAAGATGTTGAAACAAGTGTAGCCAAATAACTTTTTAAGTAATTATATTTTTAAAAAGAAAATACAAAAAAAATAGGGGACACCAGATAATTCATCTCAAGTTATAAGTAAGGAAGTATAAGAAAAAAGGTGAAGGTTAATATATACAACCGGGAAGCATTTGGCAAAAACTACTGACAATTTTTTGTCAGATATGAAATAATATTGTGACAGAATTTTGGTATGGGATTGATGAATACTAAGCAGATAATGGGAAGAAAAAAAAATCTACTGCTTATTTAAAATTCAGAGGTGTAATTACCTTGTCTTCTTATTAATTATGCAATTTTATTGTATTGAGTGGTCCTTTAACTAAAGTCATTATCATAACATACTTTACCTGCTATCTGTTGCTTTGGGTGGCAAAATAAAGGGGAAAAGGAGCTCTGTAAGACTTCTGAGGTAAGACAGTTCATCTCTACGACTTCTCAAAGCAACATGAAGGTCAGGTCCATATTCCTCTAATGCAGCTTGCTGCAGATACTCAGAGTTCTTTACTAAACAGCAAGGAACAAATGTATTGCCAAATGTGCACAAATGTATTTAAAATACTAAATAAGTAAATTAAGTAACATTTATAGCAAAAGCAAATTGTGGCACAAGACTGATTTTGCAACATCTGGCGTGTCTATTTAAACATAAGTATTGTAATGGCAATAAAGCACTTTTGTACCATTGACTACATACTGTAGGTTCTCCATGGTGAAAAACATATTGTTTTTTAAGAAAAAAAAAACTATTTCTTTCTGTGGGATGTGTGGTAAGATAAATACTTTACGAAAAAGTTACGTGACAAATGCATGTGACAGATATTTCATGCATTTCCATCATCAAATAAAAAGGTTCATACTGTATAAAAGTAATAATAATAATTAGAACTGAACAATGATTTTGCTTCACATGCTGACATGTTTAAATGTGCACAAAAACAAAATGTATGCTTACCTGATATTTCTTTCTTTCCTGGCATGGAGAGTCCACAAATCTATTCCAATTACTAGTGGGAATTCAACTCCTGGCCAGCAGGAGGCAAAGAACACCCAAGCAGAGCTGTTAAAATGTCACTCCCCATTACCCATAATCCCCAGTCATTCGGCCGAAGGAAAATGGAAAAAGAAGATGACACAAGGGTATAAAAGGTGCCTGAGGTTTATACAAAAAAAGGCAGTCTTAAAGGGACAGTCAACACCTGAATTTAATCCCTTTATTACCCATTCCCCAGTTTTGCATAACCAACACAGTTATATTAATATACTTTTTACCTCTGTGATTACCTTGTATCTAACCCTCTGCAAACTGCCCCCTTATTTCAGTTCTTTTGACAGACTTGCATTTTAGCCAATCAGTGCTCACTCCTAGATAACTTCAAGTGCGTGAGCTCAATGATATCTATATGAAACACATGAACTAACACCCTCTAGTGGTGAAAAAGTCAAAATGCATTCAGATTAATGGCGGCCTTCAAGGTCTAAAATTAGCATATGAACTTCCTTGGTTTAGCGTTCAACTAAGTATCAGGTTCCTTGCTTATTTGAATCACAACTGCAGAGTTTAAATAAATTATATTTGTTTCACAACTGGAGTACAGGCTATTATATCAGCATAGACTGTATTTACTCAGAGTGATTTTTATAAGGAAATGCAGTAAGACTTTATATGGTTATATATTATTGTTATACCATATAAGTAATAAGAGACTGAAAATAAGTATTAGTATTAATAACAACTTTTGTTATTAGTATAGCTCAAGCCCATATAAGAGAGATAGAGTTCATTATATTAAGCACTGAAGCGTGAGAGATATGAGACACACAGACTGCAGGTGCTGACAGGGGCGTGACCTGCTGCGAGACACAGCTCACTGAATAATGTTTGCAGCGTGGATATCTGAACACAGACCAGTGAGTGTATTGAGAGCTGTGAGACACACTGAGTTGCGAGGAGCTGTCTGACACGCTGAGATATGTGAAGCTGTGTGACATCACAGAAAGTCCGTTACTGTCCGGTATGGGAATGAATCAAAGAAAGTTTATAACATTATCATGAAACATACGTTGCAAATGTTAGTAATATTTCAGAGACAAAGTCAGTTTAGAAATGTTCAAGAGAAAACATGACATTTGAAATTAGCCGTTAGTTTAGGCTTCCAAGGTAAATTGGAATTGATACAAATACCGTAGCGGTAGTAAGTAGAATCCTTCTGTTGGAAATTAAGTAGCAATTCCTGTAGAGATGTAGAGTTGAAATAAAGTAATACTTCTTGGAATAGTAAACTTCAGTATGAAATGAGACTAGTTGTTATCAGTCCTTAATGAGACCAAACTGCAGCTGGTATTTATAATCCAAATGTTGAAGTAGTAAAAGTAAATCTTCTCTTGATATGAATGTAGCTTATAAGAAACAGAGCACTGGTTTTAGCAAACAATACTCAACAACTAAGCACTTGTTTGGGGGCGTGGTGATGCCTTAAGTACAGGTGAGGAAGGTGAGTTGAGGCAAAAGCAGGACTGGAATCCTTACACTAAGAATACCAAGAGAACAAAGCAAAGTTGGTGATAAAAGTAAATTGGAAAGTTGTATGAAATGTCATGCCCTATCTGAATCATGAATGTTTATTTTGGACTTGACTGTCCCTTTAACACAAATTAAGGGGGGGTCGTGGACTCTCCATGCCAGGAAAGAGAAATTTATCAGGAAAGCATACATTTTGTTTTCTTTCCAATGGCATGGAGAATCCACAAATCCATTCCAATTACTAGTGGAAACCAATACCCAAGCTAGAGGACACAGAATGGAAGGGAGGCAGAACAAGACAGGCGGACCTAAACATAAGGCACCACCGTTTGAAGAACTTTTCTCCCAAAGGAAGCCTCAGCCGAGGCAAAAGTATCCAATTTGTAGAATTTGGAAAAAGGTTGCAATGAGGACCAAGTGGCCGCCTTGCAGATTTGTTCCACATATGCTTCATTTTTGAAGGCCCAGGAAGAAGAGACAGCCCTAGTGGAGAGCTGTAATTCTCTCTGGAGGCTGTTGTCCAGCTGTCTCATATGCTAACCGGATAACACTTCTCAACCAGACAAAGAGTAGAGGTGGCCTTCAGACCCTTACCTCTGACGCTTACCTGAGAAAACATCAATAGGGAGGTAGATTGCTGAAAATCTTTAGTTGCTTGAAGATTAAATTTTAGAGTATGCACAACATCCAAGTTATGCAACAGGCATTCCTTCTGAGAAGAAGGATTAAGACAAAATGAAGGAACAACAATTTCCTGATTGATATTGCAATCAGATACTACCTTTGGAAGAAATTCCAACTTAGTACGAAGGACCACCTTAGCCACATGAAAAATAAGATAAGGGGAATCACATTGCAGAGCCGAAAGATCAGAAACTCTGCGAGCAGAAGAAATAGCAAGGAGAAACAAAACTTTCCCAGATAACAACTGCATGTATAGGCTCAAACAGAGCCTTCTGCAGAACTTTAAGAACAAGATTAAGGCTCCAAGGAGGAGCAACAGATTTAAACACAGGCCTGATTCTGACCAAGACCTGCACAAAAGACTGAACACCTAGCAGATCTGCCAGACGTTTGTGTAAAAGGACAGTGCAAAGATCTGACTCTTCAGAGTACTGACTGACAAACCTTTCTCCAGGCCATCCTGAAGAAAAAACAAAATGCAGGGAACCCTCACCCGACTCCAAGAGAAACCCTTTGAATTGCACCAATAAAAAGGTATTTACGCCATACCTTATGGTAAATCTTGCGAGAAACAGGTTTACGAGCCTGAAGCATGGTATTAATGACCTTCTCAGAAAAACCACGCTTAGCTAAGACTAGGTGTTTAATCTCCAAGCAGTCAGCTTTAGAGAATCTAGATTTGGGTGGAGGAAAGGACCCTGAAGTAGAAGGTCCTTTCTCAAAGGCAACCTCCAAGGGGGAAGAGATGACATCTTCACCAGATCTGCGAAACCAGATCCTGCTAGGCCAGACAGGAGCTATTAGAATCGACGCCCTCTCCTGTTTGCTCTGCTTCCTCAAGTTATTGATCGTATCAAACAGCTATGCAAGACCGTAGTCCCAAGGAACCGCCAAAGCGTTGATCAGAGCTGCTTGTGGATCCTCTTGATCTTGACCCGTACCTTGGCGTTTAGACGAGACGCCATCAGATCCAACTCTGGAACCCCCATCTGAGGGTTATCATTGAGAACACCTCCGGATGGAGAGACCACTCCCTGGGGTGAAAGGTCTGCGTACTCAGAAAATCCTCTTCCCAGTTGTCCCCCCCTGGGATGTGGATGGCAGAGAGAAGACAATCGTGAGACTTGGCCCACTGAAGAATGCAAGTCACCTCCTTTATAGCTAAGGAGAGAAGACACTTTGAGTCCAAAGACCATGAGCCTTTAAAGAAGCCCAAACTTCTCCCTAGCCTGACATCTGTAGTCACAATCACCCAGGATCTCAGAAAATATGTTCCCTGAGAAAGATGGTCCTGAGAAATCCACCAGGATAGAGAGTTTGTTAGGGGGTCTAAAACTATCCTCAAGGAGATCTGAGTGGTCTCCGTTCCATTGTCTGAGCATGCATTACTGTAGAGGTCTCATATAGAACAAGCACCAGGGAATTCTTTTCCAGATTTACTTTATACCCGTGGGAACAAAAAATAGACAACAGAGATTCTGTGTGTAGTTTTGCTAAATGAAAAGATGGCGCCTGAACCAAGATGTCGTCCAGGTATGGCACCACCTCTATCCCCTGAAATCTGACCACTGCCAAAAGAGAGGAATTAAAATATGGGACCCATATTTAGTAAATATCTGATTTGAAAATATGTAGGAAAGAGAATGAAAAAATCTCCTTGAACCAGAACACATTCCACGGTACACACAGAAGAATTACTGTATTACACCCCTAATATCACAAATGGAATTTCTTAACATATTCCATGGAGCATTTTAATTAATCGCCACTAGATGGCAGCAAACACCATGGAATCTCCAGATAAGAGAAGAGAAAACCATGCAACTGTGTGATTTTATTACATAATAAAATAAGAGAATTAGAATCATACATAGAAAATAACACGATATGAGGAACTGCCAGAACATAGAAATACAGTTTCACCCCATGATACCATGCACTGACAAGGCAATATACAAATATACAGATATAGATTAAATGGATCTATTTATCTGAGAATGCCTGTCAAAGACATAACAGGAAACAAAAGAAGCTGCCGGCAACTGTCAGGTATATGAGAAGTATAAAAAAAAAATTATACTACATACCAGACTTATATCATAAGTCAGATTCTGACTGTAGGGTAAAGTTAAACTCAGGCTTCAGAGCACGCACATTCAGAGCTATTATAATCATATAAAACTCCCCAGGAGAAACAATCACAATATGAAGTGCATATGTATTTAAGAAACCTGCTAGTGGCTTGGTGCTCTCTCAGAGGCTCTTAATCAATAAAATGGCGCGCACCAACCGTTCTGAGGTAAAGGTACAGACAGAATTGCAAATCACAATGCCGGCCATTTTATTCTTTTCACTGACTGTAGAGCTATAAGCCTCCTACATGGGGAAAACAAAATGAACTGTTCAGTCTGTGAAAATGGCACGCATTGCAATCACCAAAAATATCACTGCTAGAGAAGAGTCTCTAAAACCGGTCGGCGGTAGTTTCCTCTCATCTAGCTGGAGAACTCGCCGCTACATGAGATAATGGCGCACATTGTGATCACCTAAAATCTGATGCTATAAAAAAATTTTGCATAACACAGTCAGCGGTAGCCTCCTAAAATCTACTAAAGTCGGAGGAGCCGCTGCTGCAAAAGAAGAACATACCAGCTAAAGGACCTAGAGTGTAGATGCTCCATTATTATAAGGGTCCACACAATAATTATATAAAAGCCCCAACCCCCTGCCAGCTATTTTTAACTGGAGTTAAACTATGGAGGGCAGTTGAGCGTTCAAACTTATATCCGGAGTGAAAACACCCAAATATATAAAGAGTGAACAGGAGCCTGTTTAAAGAGATGCTGGTTAGATCCAAACTGCTCTTTAATAACTGATAGCCGGAGATATAACTAAGGTTCCCAGACCAAACTAGGAGGGCAATGGAGGTGCCAACTGGTCACCTTTAAGTTCCCACTTTCACGGATGACAGTAATATACATGCCAAGGGAAGGGTCTAAATAAGTATATAAAATTAACTTACCCTCAAGGGTCTTCTGCTGTGGAGCAGAAACAGCACTTCCCAGTGTGTCAGCCTCATCCGATCGCTGACAGGGACCTGGAGAGAAAAGAAAAACAGAGTAGCCAACCCTGGTTTTCTAAATAGGAGTAGCATAAATGTTGGAAGGTAAGCAAGGACTACCTCGCCATCTTCATACTGCTAAAAGCCACCATTACTCTTACTAAAGAGGATTATATGGACACAGCATAGCCCCAATCCTTGCTTGCAGGGAAACTACCCATAAAAAGGACTAAACATCTTCAGACACCATCTTCGCACATCCTCCCGATGTACAAGGCAAAGAATGACTGAAGATTATGGATAATGGGAGTGACAGCTCTGCTGGGGTGTTCTTTGCCTCCTCCTGCTGGCCAGGAGTTGAAATCCCACTAGTAAGTGGAATGTATTTGTGGACTCTCCATGCCATTGGAAAAAAATGAAACATACTAAAACCTTGAAATGTTTAACTATTAGTATCTTATTTAACCCCTTAATGACCACAACAGTTTTCCCCATTTTCTGTCCGTTTGGGACCAAGGCTATTTTTACATTTTTGCGGTGTTTGTGTTTAGCTGCAATTTTCCTCTTACTTATTTACTGTACCCACACATATTATATACCGTTTTTCTCGCCATTAAATGGACTTTCTAAAGATACCATTATTTTCATCATATCTTATAATTTACTATAAAAAAATTTATAAAACATGAGGAAAAAATGGAAAGAAAAAAAAACACACTTTTTCTAACTTCTTCAAAATCTGTTACACATCTACAACCACCAAAAAACACCCATGCTAAATAGTTTCTAAATTTTGTCCTGAGTTTAGAAATACCCAATGTTTACATCTTCTTTGCTTTTTTTGCAAGTTATAGGGCAATAAATACAAGTAGCACTTTGCTATTTCCAAACCACTTTTTTTTAAAAATGAGCGCTAGTTACATTGGGACACTAATATCTTTCAGGAATCCCTGAATATCCCATATATCCCATGACATGTATATATTTTTTTAGAAGACAACCCAAAGTATTGATCTAGGCCCATTTTGGTATATTTCATGCCACCATTTCACCGCCAAATGAGATCAAATAAAAAAAAAAATTGTTCATTTTTTCACAAATTTATTCACAAACTTTAAGTTTCTCACTAAAATTATTTACAAATAACTTGTGCAATTATGGCATAAGTCTGAAAGTCTGCCAGTACTAAAATAAAAAGGTATCTTAATTTGTTAGCATATTTACATATGCTGATGTGTAGGATCCACCCTTAGCCCCCAACCTCCCTGATCTCCCCCCCAAACAGCTCTCTAACCCTCCCCCTCTACCTTATTGGGAGCCATCTTGGGTACTGGCAGCTGTTTTGGGGGTTTTTTCTGTAGTGTAGCTTCCCCCCGCCCAAAGACCAACCCCCCACCCCCTCCCAGATCCCTTAGATCCTTTTTTTTTTTTTAAATTAAATATAACCCCACTCTATCCCACTTTTCTTCAACATTTTTTCTGTAGTGTAGCCGTTCCCACCCGCTCCCTCCCCCCCGCCCACCTCTTGCATCAGCAGATGCATCGATGGCCGTCCACCCGCCTCCGATACCGGCCATTGTTGTCCGATGCAGAGAGGGCCACAGAGTGGCTCTCTCTGCATCGGATGGCCAAGGAGGGTTATTGCAGGATGCCTCGATATCGAGGCATCACTGCAATAACCGGTAAGCATCTGGAAGCGAGCAGGATCGCTTCCACCGATTTCCAAGACCGACGAAGTACAGGGTACATCCTCGGTCGTTAACTGTATTTTTTTTTGAGGACGTACCCTGCACGTCGTCTGTCATTAAGGGGTTAAACTTGAAATCTATAATTAGATATATTAATGTTTACATAAACCGCAAGCTATCGTTACCTTTTTGTCTTGCTTTTGCAATCACTTCAATATGATTCATAGCAGCTTTTAACAGCTTCTTTGTTATAACTGTAGGAATGTCCACCTAAAAAAACAATTTGGGAAAAAAAATTACCACCTAGAAATTTTGGTTCTGACTTTATATTACTAATTTATTTTTCTTTACATACAAATAAACTTCTTTAGTTTTGACTGACCGCACTTAAAGCTAGTTTTGATGATAAATCCAAATCCCCATAGATCCTACTATTGATGTCATATTTATTACTGGTACCCATATGAAGGCACAAATAGGGAAATTAAAAGTAGCTCCCACCAAGACTCTGGGAAAATAATTTCCAAGACTTTCTACACAAATTCCGTTTGTGCAAAAACTGTGCTTATAAAACAAACATATGCAAAAAGACTAAGTGGCTGTCTTACACCAATAATAAAAATAAATAAAACAAATTATACCTAGTCCACAATGAAGACAAATAACCTAGCAGAATGAGCTAAAGCCATAAGAGTGATTAAAAAAAACACCAATCTGTCGAGAGGTGCTAAAAAAAAAAAAAAAACAGGATTTCCTTCTTCCAATAGCTTCTGGGTAACATTAAAGGAATCTAACACATCATGTCTGTGAATTAGTGTTTCTAGTCAACTTCCAAAAACTAACCCCATACTAATAATTACAATGATGAAGCTCCTTCTGTTTTCATTCTGTAACTTCAGCTAAAATGCTTGTGTAAGCTATCAGCATGTACGAAAAAAGGACTGAAAAGTAAGAGGAAATGTGCAGAATGACAAAAATGCAAACAAATACAAAATAAGTCATCAGCCCTATTTCTATGGGAACTTAAAGATGTCATCTGGGGTGTAAGAGGGTGAAGGGGATGCTAGATTGATGATAACCTAAAATAAATCTACTTTTTTGCTCATTTTTAAACTGAGAAATGTGTTTATTATCTTAAGTACAGAAGCCCCAAGCCATAATGTCTCAAGAGCTAGTGTCAGTACTCCAGGCTGCACTATTGTAGATTTACTGAAAAAGAAAATGTATGCTTACCTGATAAATGTATTTCTTTTTTGACACAATGAGTCCACGGCTCATCTTAATTACTAATGGGATATTCACCTCCTGGTCAGCAGGAGGAGGCAAAGAGCACCACAGCAGAGCTGTTAAATAGCTCATCCCTTCCCTCCCACTCCAGTCATTTGACCAAAGTTAGGAAGAGAAAGGAAAAGCCAAGGTGCAGAGGTGGTTGAAGTTCACATAATCCACAACCTGTCTTACAAGAACAGGGCGGGCCGTGGACTCATCGTGTCAAAAAAGAAATAAATTTATTAGGTAATCATAAATTTTCTTTTCTTTTTTATGACACGATGAGTCCATGGATCATCTTAATTACTAATGGGATTCAATACCCAAGCTAGAGTACACAGATGATACTGGAGGAACAAGACAGGGAACCTAAACGGAAGGCACCACTGATTGAAGAACCTTTCTCCCAAAAGCGGCCTCAGCCGAGACAAAAGTGTCAAATTTGTAGAATTTTGAAAAAGTGTGAAGAGAGGACCAAGTTGCAGCCTTGCAAATCTGTTCTACAGAAGCTTAATTTTTGAACACCCATGAGGAAGCAACAGCCCTCGTGAAAAGAGACGTAACTCTCCCGGGAGGGAGAAAACGTATGATACTCTTCAACCAAAAAAAAGGAGTAGTAGTGGTAGCTCTCTGTCCCTTGCGTTTTCCTGAGAAAACTACAAATAAGAAGAAGACTGACGACAGTCCTTAGACGCCTGCAGGTAAAACTTTAAGGCATGGACCACGTCCAAATTGTGCAGAAGTCTTTCCTTCTGAGAAAAAGGATTAGGATACAAGAAAGGAACAACAATCTTCCTGATTAATGTTCCGATCAGAAACAACCTTAGGAAGAAATCCCAATTTAGTACGTAAAACTAACTTACCTGAATGGAAAATAAGATAAGGAGACTCATACTGTAATGCCAAGAGTTCTGACACTCTGAGAGCAGAAGAAATAAAACTGTTCAAGATAACAATTTAATATCTAAGGAATGTCTAGGCTCAAACTGAGCCCTTAAGAACGAATTCAAACTCCATGGAGGAGTAGCTGGTTTGAACACAGGTCTGATACTGATCAAGGCCTGACCAACGATTGTATGTCTGGGAAGACCGCCAGACGAACCTGAAATAAAATAGTGTCAAGGTATATGTAAGGTTAATAAAACATTATTTATGTAAGAACTTACCTGATAAATTCATTTATTTCATATTAGCAAGAGTCCATGAGCTAGTGACGTATGGGATATACATTCCTACCAGGAGGGGCAAAGTTTCCCAAACCTCAAAATGCCTATAAATACACCCCTCACCACACCCACAAATCAGTTTAACGAATAGCCAAGAAGTGGGGTGATAAAAAAAAGTGCGAAAGCATATAAAACAAGGAATTGGAATAGTTGTGCTTTATACAAAAAAATCATAACCACCACAAAAAAGGGTGGGCCTCATGGACTCTTGCTAATATGAAAGAAATGAATTTATCAGGTAAGTTCTTACATAAATTAGGTTTTCTTTCATGTAATTAGCAAGAGTCCATGAGCTAGTGACGTATGGGATAATGACTACCCAAGATGTGGATCTTTCCACGCAAGAGTCACTAGAGAGGGAGGGATAAAATAAAGACAGCCAATTCCTGCTGAAAATAATCCACACCCAAAATAAAGTTTAATGAAAACATAAGCAGAAGATTCAAACTGAAACCGCTGCCTGAAGTACTTTTCTACCAAAAACTGCTTCAGAAGAAGAAAACACATCAAAATGGTAGAATTTAGTAAAAGTATGCAAAGAGGACCAAGTTGCTGCTTTGCAAATCTGATCAACCGAAGCCTCATTCCTAAACGCCCAGGAAGTAGAAATTGACCTAGTAGAATGAGCTGTAATCCTTTGAGGCGGATAAATTCCATTTTAAATAAATATGACGATTTATCAGCATCAACATCTGAGACAGAATCCTCTGTATCAGAAGAATCATTAGAATCAGAATGATGATGTTCATTTAAAAATTCATCTGTATAAAGAGAAGTTTTAAAAGACTTTTTATGTTTACCAGAAGGAGGAATAACAGACATAGCCTTCTTAATGGATTCAGAAACAAAATCTCTTATGTTATCAGGAACACTCTGAACATTAGATGTTGATGGAACTGCAACAGGTAATGGTACTTTACTAAAGGAAATATTTTCTGCATTAACAAGTTTGTCATGACATTTAATACAAACAACAGCTGGAGGAACAACTACCAAAAGTTTACAGCAGATACTTAGCTTTGGTAGTTCCAGCACCAGGCAGCGATTTTCCAGCAGTATCTTCTGACTCAGTTGCAACGTGGGACATCTTGCAATATGTAATAGAAAAAACAACATATAAAGCAAAATTGATCAAATTCCTTAAATGACAGTTTCAGGAATGGGAAAAAATGCCAGTGAACAAGCTTCTAGCAACCAGAAGCAACAAAAAATGAGACTTAAATAAAGTGGAGACAAAATTGACGCCCACATTATTTGGCGCCTAAATGCTATTAGCGCCAAAAATGACGCCACATCCGGAACGCCGACATTTTTGGCGCAAAAAACGTCAAAAATGACGCAACTTCCGGCGACACGTATGACGCCGGAAATAGAAAAAAAAAAATTCGCGCCAAGAAAGACGCAATAAAATGAAGCATTTTCAGCCCCCGCGAGCCTAACAGCCCACAGGGAAAAAGTCACATTTTTAAGGTAAGATAAAAATGATATATTCAAATGCATTATCCCAAATATGAAACTGACTGTCTGAAATAAGGAAATGTTGAACATCCTGAGTCAAGGCAAATAAATGTTTGAATACATATATTTAGAACTTTATAAAAAAGTGCCCAACCATAGCTTTAGAGTGTCACAGAAAATAAGACTTACTTACCCCAGGACACTCATCTACATGTTGTAGAAAGCCAAACCAGTACTGAAACGAAAATCAGCAGAGGTAATGGTATAAATATAAGAGTGTATCGTCGATCTGAAAAGGGAGGTAAGAGATGAATCTCTACGACCGATAACAGAGAACCCATGAAATAGACCCCGTAGAAGGAGATCATTGAATTCAAACAGGCAATACTCTCCTCACATCCCTCTGACATTCACTGCACGCTGATAGGAAAACCAGGCTCCAACCTGCTGCGGAGCGCATATCAACGTAGAATCTAGCACAAACTTACTTCACCACCTCCATAGGAGGCAAAGTTTGTAAAACTGATTTGTGGGTGTGGTGAGGGGTGTATTTATAGGCATTTTGAGGTTTGGGAAACTTTGACCCTCCTGGTAGGAATGTATATCCCATACGTCACTAGCTCATAGACTCTTGCTAATTACATGAAAGAAATATATATTTTAATCATATGTTTTAAGATTAATAAATGTATATACATATTTTGATCATGTGTTTGACTGGTCAGTGGAGGATGATTCAATTCATTCTTAACTTGGGACTCCTGTCCCATCCTCCCACATTCAGTGTGCAAAAAGTGAAGAGGGCATCCAAGTGAGAACAATAGAGCATTTGGTTTAATTAAAATTTAACAACAATTTCAGGAAACCATATGTGTGATTGCCTGGGAATGTGAGATAAAATCTATTACCCCTCACATCGTGCCGTAGAGTCTGACTCAGGCGACATTATCTTGTGAGAAAGTAACTCTGTGCATTTCAAATGCAAATAAACCATGCTATGTGGGTGGGGCAGTGAAGACCTTAGGAAACAAAGACAAATGATATGGTGTGAACTTAAAATTACTGAAAGAAGTGTGGGTTGAAGAATTAACATTTACAACCCCTGTATAACACAGATAAAAATAAATACATTTTTGCAAAGGGAACAATACTAGTTTCATATGTGCTTGGAATAATTCAAATAACCCTTATATGTATATATATATGGGACTGAGACATTTTATATTAAATGAATGATTGCTATGTTGAGTAATAACTACATCAAATACATGTGAATGCTTGGATCATTTCTAATAATTATTTCTATTTTTATTGCAGACAACCATTGGTCATGGGCACCAATCTATGCACTTAGAAAGAGGTGCACTGAATACCTCAGCCTCTGTGTTTTTAAGAATATGAATAGATATTTGTGGACCTAAAAAGAAATAATTAATGACACTTATTATTTTATTTCAGGTGAACCATGGGCAAAGTTCCTGCGTGCAAGAATTGTGGGAGACATAGAGCATACTATATTATATGAAAACATATTAGATGTATAAATGCCATTAATTTCAGAAACAGGATACATTATTTTAATATAATATACTGTGTTTCATATAAAAATGATCAGAAAATTCATAAGATATTACTTATCCAAAACAAATATTGTGAGTAGGTGTTGCAGTAAATTATGATAAAATGAATAACCATTTCATAGAAATACTGAATTAAGTTGTTAAAATGTTTAGAAATGGTATTGCTTGTATTGCTGTGTTGTGCTGTCTGCTGCCACCTAGTGTTATGATGCAAAATTGCAGCCATGAGATGATTGGTTGTTGCAAGGATGCATATCCTTGGCAACATACATTCCCAAATGAACCAATCCATGTTCAGTTGCAAAGGGCCAATCCGAAACAAGGTTTCCATTGAGCGTTCCCAATACTCACCAATGATTAGATAATGATCAAAAAAGGGGAGGGGTGAGATCAGAGGATTTAACCCTAAGCATAGAGACTGAGAGGGGAATGCTGGCTAATCCTGGAGGAATAACTACTGTGGTTATTATTAAAGCACACAGCTACTCTTGGACTCCATATGCAATATCCCCAATTTTGAAATTCTGAGGTGAAATTGAAATCTGTTGAGAAACATTGGAAACTGGACATCGATTGGTTTATTTGGTAAAGTATTGAAACTACATGTGATGTTTTAAAATAGAAGATTGGGGAGAGAGCAAATTGTGTTTTTAAATTGTATTTCATAAGCCAATGTGTTGTTTAAATTTGTATCTGGTAGACTAAGTAACTTATCTGTGCAAGTTCTGATGTTATAAATTAATACTGTATTAGGATAAATTGCAGTTAAATAGCATAATATATATATTATCCTATTGTTTATAAGCACTGTTTAGGATTGTATTGCTTGGATGTTAAAAGTTAAAGGTTTTAGTCCCATTGTGTTAACTGAATGAAAGGCTGATTTTTTTAAGGTAAATTTTTCTGGGCTTTGTAAGAAGGATAGCATATCTTAATAGTTGGTTTTAACGTATATAATATTGTGTCATATTCTGGTATTGCAAATATATTTCAAAATGTTCATGGATATTAACTAAATAAAAGAATTCAGATATTTATATTAATTGTATGGTTTCTAGTAGATGCATGTTGGTTAAGGGTTTCTATCTTTAAGGATAATTATTAAATATATTGTGTTATATCCCTGCCATAAGCCGATATATTATTTGGAGAGCACTACTTAGATTTTCATAAATATACTGACAATAGACAAGGTAGCTATGACTTGTAGAAAATTCTAGGAATCCGATCCCTATTCCTTTTAAGAGAATCCACTGGAATCGCACTAGTATAAATATTTACACCATATCATATGGGTAAAGATCTTCTAGACACAGGCTTACGTGCCTGATTCATGGTCTCAATGACCAGTTACAAATTTACTCTTGTACAAAGTAAAGCTTCCATCTTCCAGTAGATAACTTCAGGGAAAATATTTTCGTTTAAAAGAAGGTCCCTGACATAGAAGGTCCTTCCCCCACGGAGACTCCCAGGTGGAAGATGTGACATGTCCCCCAGGACTGCATACCAATCCTGCGGACCACGCCGGTGAAATGAGGACCATCGGCACCCTCTCCTGCTTAGTCCGAGCCAAGGCTCCAAGTGAAAAACCAAATGGAGGGAGGAATTAAATATGCCATACCATATTGAAAATCCATGTCAACGCCAAGGCGTCTATTATAACAGCCTGAGGGATCTTTGTACCTCAATCCGTACCTCAGGCGGTTAACATTTTGATGTCATGAAATTCAATTGCAACTGACCCTATGGAGAATCAGGCTGTAAAGAACTCCCGGCCATAATTCCCACCACGGGTGAAGTAAGATCTGATAAACCCCGCCGAAGCTAACTGAGGTCAGGCTAGGAGAGGATTAAAGATCACTCTCATTTTCCAAATGCTTATGGGAAGAACAAACTCCTCCCTAGTCCATGTTCCCTGCTCTTAGAAGGCCCCAAACAGTTCCCCAGACCACAGGCTGGTAAACTGTTGGCCCACTCACCCAGAAGAACTTTGAAAGCTTCATTGATAAAGAGACTAATATAGTTTTCCAAGAAAAAATTACCCTTGTAGTTGGAACTAAGGAACTCTTTTCCAAATTAACTTTCCATTCAGGAGACCGCAGGTAAAATTGTGGCTAATCCTGCTTATTGAAAGGAAGGCGTCTGAACCAGAATGTTGTCACTGCAGAGGTTCCGCAATCGGGGTACCACCAACAGGGAACCCAGAACCCTCGAGAAAATTCAGAGAACTGTGACCAGGCCGGAAAAGGTCATGAGTTGAAATGTTTGTCTTGAAAAGACAAAACCTTAGAAAACTAAGATAGTCCTTGTTGATAGGAACATGCATTTAGTATGCATCCTTCAATTCCCCCGTGGTCTTAATTGACCCCTTTGGAACAAAGAAAGAATGGAAAAATAGTCTCCCTCTTGAAATACGGCACTCTGAGAACCCTGTGTGGATTCAAAAATAGGTCTGAAGATTCCCTCCAATTTGGGAACCACGAACAGATAGGAATAGTATCCCCGACCTCATTCCTGCATTGGACCAGGAACTGTCACTCCCAGGTCGGAGAGGATCCATACACAGTGTAAGAACGCGTCTCCCTATGTCTTGAAAGCAGGAACCTGCTACTGGGAGAAAAGTCATGAACTCCAATTTGTATCCTTGGGACACAATGTATACCCCTCAGGGATCACAAAACCAAGCCTGATTGAAAAAGGTAAACCTGCCTCCTTACGAATCGGGTGCACGCCCCTCATGCTGTCTTTGATTCAACAGCAGGCTTCGCGGTTTGTTTTCCCCTATTCTAAGCCTGATAGGGTCTCCAGGAAAGTTTAAACTGCTTCTGCGTGGGAGAAGGAGTGGAATGATTTCCCTAGAAATCCCGAAAGGAACAAAATTATCTGATGTCCCTTTACGCTATTTTTCTTATCCTGTAGATGAAACATCAGCAGACAAGATCTTACCGTAGAACTCTGCGGGACAATATGGCAAAGCCTGCATCATAGCTCCCAACTTAATAAACCTCTGTATTAAAGGAGACTACTAACTTAAAGGCTCTTAACCTAACCTATCCCTGCGAGAGGGGTGTCTGTCCAATAGAAACAGACAACGCATCAAACCAGTACGCCACCGCACTGGAGACAGTAGCCATACCAGCCGCAGGTTGACAATGTAAACCCTATCCATAGGGTATTTCTCCTGCATAGAGTCCTTAAGGAACCACTATCCTCCATGCGAATAGTATCTCCCTTGGCTAGCGTGGAATTCTCATCCAGCCTGGTTATCGTATTCCTTTTAAGGGAAGGAGAAAAAGGGCATCTCCCATGCCTTAGCAAAAATTCTAAAGTACTATCTGGTACAGGAAATGCTTCCACCCTGAAGGGCACGTCACAATATTAGTGTAACCTACTGGACTCTCACAACTAGAATTCGCCAGTAGTGTCGGGGTCACCCAGGGTAGCTAAAACCTCCTCAAGTAGCAAATGGAGGTATTCAAGCTAAGACAGAAGGACAATAAACTCAGGATCAGATAAAGGTATTACCCCATCTGAGTCTGAGAATTCCTCATCAGATACTACCGAAGTATCTTCCTCCTTCAGTTACAGGAAAGAAACATTCGGAACAGATACAACTGAATCAATCACACTATTCATTGATTGAAAATATGTCTCCTTGCCCTTTCCCCTTTTACAGCGTGGGTAAAACAGAAAATGCATTAAATACAAGATAACTCCAGATGGAGTGTGAGAGGAAACGCAGGGCACTGCATGTGGGCTATAAATTTTTTGGGACACTTTAGGAGAAATTTGTGACATATCTTGACCCTTGTCAATAGACTCCTAAGCAGCATGTGCCTAAAGAGGAGTAGGTTCAGAATAAGTTTATCTTTATCAATTAAAGATCTCTCAAGAAACGAGAAATAGAAAAGGATTGGGAGTACCACATTGGCATCCCATCCTAAAACAAGAGACCCCTAGCAGGGCCTCCTGGTCCATCCTGAGTCACAAGGACGAATTACTCAAATAAACAGTTGGAACTCTTTTAATAAAGAATAACACATAAAAAATGTTACTGTCTCTTTAAATTTTAAGCTGTAACCTTTTTTAGGCGTAGGGCTTCTTGGTCCATCCTGAGTCAAAGGATGAATTAACACAAATAAACCGCTGGAATCTCTTAATAAAAATTAACACACAAAAATTTTTTACTGTCTCTTTAAATTTTAAACTGTAATTTTTTTATTTTTCTGTGCCAAAGTAACTTATATTAGCCTGCAAATATTGCACAACATATTTACACCTCAGTAAATTAACACATAAAATGTTACTGTCGCTTTAAATTTTAAACAGTAACTTTTTATTTTTCTATGTAGAAAAAACCTAGATTAGCATGCAAATATAGCAATTTATAGATATGGTTTAATCTTAGTACCATTGGTTGTGCCTTTTATAGTTCATCGATATATGATGTATAGGAATTTTTATTATTCTTTATGTGCATTTTTAAGCTATTAATTTTTTATCCGTTTTTTTATTTATTTATATATAATCATCGGTATGTGAAATAAATATATTTTAAGATACATTTTAGGTATGATATATGACATTTGTCTTGGGCTTTTTTATTATTGGTCCCAAAGAAAATGAATTTAATTTATAATGTTTAAGATATTTGATTTGTGTTATTTGTTAATTTATTTACTTGTAAATTCTGCTCACAGCATTTGACAAAGAAATTGCCATTTAATTAAGAGGTCAAAGCGGGGTAATATCATCCTGCCGTTTTTAAATGAAATCCGTTTTATCTATACCTTTTACACTGTGTACTGCAAATTCATACTGCTCATTTGTAGTATAAAATGGTTACATTTTTATAAATTTCAATCATCGTAATCAAATGACAAAAATGTTTCTATGCATGTAAGGCACTCCTATTTTTGTGGATTAACCAATCATAACAAAGCTTGACGATTTATAAGTCCTTGTATCTCTTCTATCCGGAGCTTGACAAAAGCCCAGAACGGGCTGAAACGCGTTGCTCCGCCCAGTAGTCATTGTTCAGTTCATCCTGACCGGCTTCCATTGTTTGGCTTTGCTGGATTCCTAGAGCGAAGTGGTTTACCAGATATCGGTTCCTGAAAGTAAAGAGGCACACTCTGTTACCCTACGGCTCGCAGAGGGAATCCATCATCAACCACAGAGAACCACTACGGTATAAGTAGAAGTGAACACCTTGTATGTGGCTCTTTTTCTGTTTTTGATTTGGAATCATTCTCGTTCCAGCTCCTCCTGACGCCAAAGGAAATTCGTTGTCGATGTGGATATTCAATTGATCTGACACCGGATTCCTCTTTCTTCTTTGATTTTATTATTTTTAGGTTTGTGAATGTATATTTAATGTTTATCATTTGTTCTTAACAAGATTGTTGGATACTGTGCTTTCATATAGCTTATAATACGTCTGATCAGCGTATTTATTTGATGTTTTATTTATTGTCTAGATTTATCATTTGATAATATATGTAATAAACTATAATTTTGTATTTTTCCTTAGTGGATCTTTTTTCTTTGGGGCCAATTTTACTATATTATTTTATTGCCATTGTTATTTTACATTTGCATTGGAATTCTTATTTCCTCTGACATTTGTCATATATTATATTTTGTCATCAATTCAAGCTGTACTCTACAGCGCTGTGGGTTTTTAGTATCCTTTTTACTCTTGATTAGGATATTATTGTATTTTGTGTATTGTCTGGAGATAGGGGAATCTCCTTTACCCACTGGCTTATTGGTATTTTGCTTCCCAGCGCAGAGTAACACAACCTGTGTAGTTCAACAATTTTAACAGTGCTTAGTTAAACAATAGGACAATATACACTCTAATTGAAATACCAGAGAGTTGTTTATATTATTTGTGTAAACAACCAATTCCTATGCCAATTTCTCTAAGCTGAATTAAATTCTTAGTTATCTACAATTAAAATCAATTCTAAGAGATATATATATATATATATATATATATATATATATATATATATATATATATATATATATATATATATATCAAAGATAAATTACTTAACACTAAAGACTTGTTTAAAATACACAGGCTATGAAATACAAGTTTTAAAATACAATTTATTCCTTTAAGTCTGCTACCTACAGCAACAATGGATGTTTGTTTTAAATATTTAGCATACAAAAGGCAAGCTTAACACTATATAGGACTATGAATATAATTCTAAAATATAAATAATGCTCTTTAAGTCTATCAGTTGTAATTTAACTACAGCGACTATGCATATATTTTGTTTTAGACATTTACCTGTAATTAGCAACCTTTTTATACTTTACCAAAATAAAGAAATCGATATCCAATTTCACCTCAGAAAACCAAAATTGGGGTATATTGCATGTGGAGAATAATTAGTAGCTATTTGCCTATAGTAACTGCAGCAGTTATCCGTCCAGGGTTTTAGCAAATAGTTCACCAGCCAAAGTTTAGCAAAAGTTAGCCAAGTTTTTGCAGCAAAAGTTCTCCCTGAAATAGCCATGCAAGTAATTTATTTGATGAGTGAGAGAGGGGGCTGGTTTACATACAGTGTCCCTTTTGGGTCCCATAAACAAAATGAATTATTTGGTGTACACAGACATATTATTTATAAGTATACATGTGTATATAATTTGATGATATTCTTATACCCTGACAGATTCAACGGTATAAAGATTAAGAGCAAAGGCACGCCAAGACGCGTAATATAGCCCCGCCCATCGTGGGCGTGACGAAATTAATCTCCCAGATGGCTAAATACCTTATTAAAAATAGAGACACCGGGAGAATCATGGAGGCAATAATAGTCAAAACCTCCCATCCAACTAGAATATATAAAATAAAGTCGTCGGAAGAAAAAACTTTCCCCAAACAATCTGTGCCAGTTATAAGGCAAGACTAAAAAACTCCCGGTCAGCTAGAAACGCTAAATAAAGCCGTTGGGAGTACAGATTGCCCCCAAAATAATGGCGCGCAAACATGCCGAGCACCATAGCTCTGCCCATCGTGGGCATAACAAGTTAAACCTCTCGGGCGGCTAAATTGTAAAAATGGAGCCACCGGGAGAACTAGTGCCCATCCTAACAAGGAATAAATAAGCCTCCTGTCAGTTATGCAGTAATAAAACGTCCAGGGGAGTAAAAATTACATCCATCATGCGACACACCTTACATGCGGTCGATCATGAGAATTAAAACTAACCATCCAGACGGCTTGTTAGAGTAAAACAAAGCCGTTGTCGGATGCTAGTATTAAGTTAGAGCCACTCTCCACGTCCTTCCAGTGCCTGCAATCACTGCCCAATAACATGTCCTCCCACCTAGGGATAATGTCCCTTAATATAGAAAAGTTCCAATCTTTCTGTGAGCGTGTCCCCAGAAATAAAAAAAAATCAGCACTTACCTTAAATTGCTGCCCGGCAGTAAGGCAGCCCACTCCTCACATTGGCCTGTGGAAATAAAAAGTACTGAGTCTATCTCATCCCTCAGACTTAAACAAGCAGGGCAGCAAACCATGTATGGGAGGCGCAGTGAGAATTATGTCCCACAAGTTCCCATTGCTTTAAAGCCACCAAAAGCTCTACTGTAGAGACAGATATGGAGTACGGCTACACCCCAGAACAAAGCAGCACAATCTTGCACTACTTTAAAAATAATAAACTCTTGATTTAAGAATCTTTTTCTAACACCTCACTTTACCTCTTCCTATCACTAACGTAGGCAAAGAGAATGACTGGAGTGGGAGGGAAGGGAGGAGCTATTTAACAGTTCTGCTGTGGTGCTCTTTGCCTCCTCCTGCTGACCAGGAGGTGAATATCCCATTAGTAATTAAGATGATAGGTGGACTCATCGAGTTATAAAAAAGAAAACTGCCTAACACTAGGAAATTGTAATCTGTTATTATTATCGTTTATTTATAAAAGCGCCAACATATTACGCAGTGCTGCAACATTAAGTATACAGTTATGGGGTACAATAAATAATAATCGTACGTATATAGTTACAGAGTGCAATAATCATAAGACTATTACATAAAACTTAAGGGTAGAGGGCCCTGCCCATGAGTCACTAATCTCTAAACCATCTTTACACAAAATATGATCAACAGGACAGGTGAAGTTACATTCTAAAGGAAGTGCATGGGGAAGTTGAAGGAGTGAGAAATATCTTACAGTAAGTTGTACGTATCCTTAAACAGGTATGGAGATTTTATGACTAGAGGCAAGGACTTCCATATGATAGTTGCAGCTCTAGAAAAGTCTTGCAAACGACAGTGTAAGGAAGAGATGAGGAAAGAAGTAGGTCATAAGAAGAGCAGAGGGGGCAGCTTGGGGAGTATTTGCAGACAAGGGAAGAAATAGAGGATAGTGCAGTGATGGTGAGCGCTTTGTATGTTAGGGTCAAAGTTTTTAATTTTATTCTTGAGGCTAAGAGAAGCCAATGGAGATGCTGGACAAGAGATGCAGATGTTAAACCCAACATTCTTTCGTAATTTAGATAGAGCATGTGATTTTAAACAACTTTTTAATTTATTTCTATTATCAAATTTTCTTTGTTTTCTTGGTATGCTTTGTTGAAAAGCAGGAGACATATGCTTAGGAGCCTGCCCATTTCTGGAACACTAAATGGCAGCTGTTTTGCAATAATGTTATCTATTTGCAAGAGCACTAGATGGCAGCACTATTTCCTGACATTTAGTGCTCCAGATGCCTACCTAGCTTTCTCTTCAACACAGAATTTCATGGGAACTAATCAAATTTAATAGAAGTAAATTGGAAACTTTTGTAAAATTGTATGTTCTATCTGAATCACAAAAGAAAATGTCTGGTGCAGAGAGGTACATTTGGGTGTCATCAGCATAAAGAGGATTATGAATGAGAAGAGAGATTGGGTGATAGTTGCAAGGGGATGCTGGATCGAGTGATGTTTTCTCTAAGAATATGTGTAATTAAAGTGTGTTTAAGGGATGATGGAAATCTACCAGATTTAATAGAGGTTGAATGTGTGTGTGAGGATGGGTGTAAGAGTAGGGGAAAGGAAAGGTAGTTATAGTAAGGAAATAGGGTCAAGGGGACAGGTAGTAAGATGGGAAGATAAAAAAAGGAGAGAAGAAACCTTCTCCTCTTAACAGGAGTTAATTTGTGGTTGTCTTTTTGGGCAGGCTGATTTTGAAAGTTTGCATTGATTTCTGAGGAGTGGATATTGTTAAGTAGGTTATTTCATGTCGGATGGAGTCAATTTTAGTTTTGAAATGTATTGAAGAGCATGTGTTGTGAGAGAAGTGGTAATGGGAGGAGAGGGTGGGCACAGGAGGGTATTAAAAGTGGAAAAAAGAGGCTTAGGATTTTAGGACATTGATGAAATGATAGTTGCAAAGTAGTTTTGCTTGGAGAGGTTGAGGGCAGAGGAGTAAGAATACAGCAAACATTTGTAATGTAAGAAGTCAGCAGAGGAGTGAGATTTCCTCCAGTGTGGGTGCATTTTTGTAAATAGCGTGTCAGATGTATGCCACGGTTGGCAGTGTTAGCTATGGAAGGAGGGGCTATTTTGTCAAGAATGGGAGGTCAGAATGGAATTATACAGAGGCATAGATTCCTCAAGACAAGAAAGGGAGGAGATTGCAGGGAGAAGGGGAATAGAGTGTGAGAGTAGTTCTGTGTTTATGGTTTGTAAATTTCTATGAACTCTAGATGAAGGATTAGGTGGTAGGTGTGCAATAGGTGTAGCGATTCAGCATTTCAAGATATGGTGGTAAGAGAGTGGGAATGGGTAGTTAGTAAACTGAGAAACAAAGCAATGGTGGCTGAAGATTATGTAAATTGAACGGTCATCTTTGTGAGTCTACTTTGAGAGGCCAAATGATAAAGTAAGCTCCAGGAATGCTAGATTTATCAATGGGAATATTGACCTCCCCAAGAATGAGGTCAGATGAGTAATAGGAGAGAAAGTAAAGTAGCCATGATACAAAGTGGTCAAGGAAAGGGTGGGTGACCAAGGTGGGCGATAAATGACAGATAGGGGTGAAAATAGACAAATTGTATGGGCTTCAAAGGAAGATAATGTGAGGGAAGAAAAGAGGTATTTATTGAAAAGTACAGCATGGGGAGAGAGAAGGATGCCTACACTGCCTACTTGCTTGTTGCCAGGCCTGGGTGTATGGCTGAAGTGCAGTCCCCTGTAAGATAGAGATGCAGAGGAGTCTGTGTCTGAAGGAGAGACACAGATTTCGGTAAAGTTAAGGAGGTTAAGGGAGTAGGAGATGAACAGGTCATAGAGAGTGGTAATTTGTTGCATACAGTACGAGAGTTTCATACTGCACAAGTGAATTGAGTGTGTGCCTTTGGGAGGCATGGGATAGAAATACGGTAAATGTGTATTTCCTTATTAAGTCTTTGTAAGGTGTGCATGACTGCATAAGGGTGGGAATGAGGGTAAATCTGTGATTAGGAGAGATATTCCCTAATGCTAAAAGCAGCAAGGTCGAGAGAAACAGTAGGTGAGAAGGAGATTTGTAGCAGTGAGTATTTTTGTGAACTGGTGTAGTTTAGCGATAAAGATTTGTAAATAAAAAAAGTAGTTAATGAAAGCTAAAGTAGGGACAAGAAAGGAGAGAACAGCCTATAAAACTGCATGTGGAGAAGGATAAGGTATAAATGAGTGAGCCTGTATGTAAAGTAGGCATGCGGATGTAAAAAGGAAAAAAGCGGGCCAGAAAACATATCAGAACAGTAAATACTGAAAACTGTGATAAGAAGGAAGATAGAGTCTATTTGCCTCAGTGGGAGTTCAAATCTTCTTTAAATCTTGTTCAATTCTTGTATAATTCTTAGAGCTATTACTTAAAAGATGTTCCCTGCAAATGCTGTCATAAACAAAATAGGCAGGAGCACCGGTCACACCCATGACCGGTGCTCCTGCCTATTTTGTTTATGTTGGAAACTTGGATCCTTTAAAGTGAGCACGGACACGGACATTGTAAATTGGAAGCACACAGAGGCTACGTCCCAAACTGTGCCCCTCCACACCAGCATTAGGAGTTCCTGACCAATCGCATTTGAAAGGCTGCCCGCATCTGAAGAGGGCGTGATCATTATCCATATGGATGAGGATAACAGCCGTGCAGCGGCGTCTACCAAGGACATTGAATTACAGCATAGGAGGTCGCAACATATTCGGCGGAAAATTACTCTGAGCCCAAGGTAGGATTACCTTTTTACTACCGTTCAACACTGGGATTGAACTGTGGAGACTGCTCTCTATGTACCCACTGTGATCACACCTTAGGAGCGGACGCAGTAAGACAGCCAGTAATTGCACAACATTATAGGTTGCATACAAAATATATCAGGACCAACCAACAACACTCTACTATCTGCATAAGATTAAGTGTATTACACACATGGCTTATAACTTTGGCAATTTGACCACACTGTGTGTATGTGTATGAACTGCTTTTCTGCAAATGCTGTCCCCTAGCTGATCTAAAATTTATAGGCCTCTGTAGCCAGCTTAGTTAACTAAATGAGTTGATTGCAGACTAAGAGATAAGTGAGGCCCTGTTGAGAACAGTAAAATTTAGACCAAGATTAGAGGAATGGATACAAGTAAACCAAATTGAGTAGGGTTGATAAATGTAGCAAAATTAACAGAATAAAGAATTACACATGCTCTGAACAGGATTTTAGCAGGTAAAAAAACAGTGGATGTCAGGAGGTGGAAGACACGTAACAAAACAAATTTAAAAAGTAGACATGGGCGTTCAGCACAGCGTTACCGATTTTAATCAATATTTAATTGGCAGCATGGAAGGAAAACAAAGTAGCTGCCTTGCAAAGTTTTCCCACCAAAGAATCATCATGGCTGGCTCCAGAAGAAACAAAATCCCTACATTATAAACCTCAAGCATTCTTATGACCAGAAATGCTTTGAAAGTCTAGTGCCTTTGTAAAGGGCACATAGGAAATCACTAGAAGCTTCCATATTATATCTGTGATTATGCCCAGTTTAGGTCTTTTCAAAAGGTTTAAACAAGAAACGTCAAAAAAAGAATAAAAATTATTGGAAATTAAAAACAGGTATTGTGGTAAAGTAATAATTACCTTTTGTATTCTTCGAACAAGAACGGATGCAAAAAAGCGCAATGCCACTCGGAGTTCATCGATAAATGACTCATCTTCTGTTACATCTCTATAATAGATAGAACAAAAAAGGAGTTAAGGTTTAAAGAATTGTGTGAAAACAGATTTTAGCATAAAATAATATTATATGCATATAATGTATATACAGGTTTTTAAAATGGCTTTACTCTGGTAACATAAATATTGGTCACCGTTTAAAGGGATATGAAACCCAAAAATCTTCTTTTGTTATTTAGACAACACATTAAATTTTAAAAAAAGTTTCCACTTTATTTCCATTATCAAATTGGCTTCACTCCCATGATATCCTGTGTTGAAGAGATACCTAGGTAGGCATCTGGAGCACTACATGTCAGGAAATAGTGCTGTCATCTAGTGCTCGTGCAAATGGATAACAGTCTTGCAAAACCGCTGCTATATAGGGCTCGATTTAGCAAGTTACGGCGGACAGGGGTGGACATATGTGCCCCTGTCCGCCGCAGATAGCCTCTGGTGGGCAGAATTCCGCTGGCGGAATTTAACATTGAACATGAGCGCTATTTTGCGCTTGCGTGCAATGCTGCCCCATGCCCACACACAGCCAATCATGCACGGGCAGGAGCTGTCAATTGCCACGGTCAGACGAGACCAGGGAGATGGAAATTGTGTAGGAAGCAGCAGCTGATGACCGCTGCTTAATAAATTATGGACTGCAGGTTCTCTTGTGAGAACCTGCAGGCGTAGAGCAGGAGAAGGCTTGCTAAATCGAGCCCATAGTGTGCTAGAAATGGGTTAGCAAAAAAAAGAGACTAAATTAGAAAGTTGTTTAACATTACATTATCTGATTGGGAGTTTCATGCCCCATTAATTTGTGTCATATAAGTCACTGCATACTCTCTGAGAAGAAAGTCTGTTTGACTACTGGTGCACGGGCCCTAACATCATATGTGTGTGTATGCCACAAAAAAAACAGTAATAACTTACTAGAATCCATTTTTGCTCAAAACAGTATATTGCAAAAATGCTTCCTTTTAAAACTGAAATGGTCTCATTAAACAGAACTCTTAAATGTGTTTTTTACAATATTAATTGCAATAGTCAGCAGTACTGTGTGCTTTCCCTATCTTTAGCTGGTTATAACAATTAAGAAGTTTGGAAAACTTTCATAGGCTCCAATAGGAGCCTCGTTCTGATGCCCTCAGAGACGGCACAGAACCTAAGCTCAGCAAAGGGGTTAAGTAGCGCAGCAATGGCAGCAAATATAAATATATATGCCGATATACATATAGATGTACTGGGAACACAGTTTTGGGGCACTTTTAGAAAATTAACCAGAGATATCTGGTTAATTTTCAGAGTGCTAATTGCTACCGGGAGCTTGTGATAGCAATAAACCAGCCACTTCTAATGGCTGGTTAAATATTGTGCACCCGCAAACTGACAAATTTGCCCGTTTGCAGGAGCACAATAATTTGGTGCTCCACTGGTAAACCTAGTCCTTAATGTTTAATGTCACTTTAAAGTAACATGAAACCTCAAAAGGTTTCCTTCACGATTCAGATAGAGCATAAAACTTTCCAATTTACTTCTATTTTCGCTTGTTAGACTTTGCTGAAGCAAAATTCTACTGGGAGCTAGCTGAAAACATCTAGTGAGACAATCACAAGAGAGAAATGTGTGCAGGCAAAAAGTACCATCTAGCTCCCACCAGTGTAGAATATGTCAATATTTTTCAACTATGGATACCAAGAGAACAAAGTACATTTGAAAATAGAAGAAAATTAAAAAGGGTCTTAAAATTACATACTCTAAACCATGAAAGTTTAGTTTTGATTTTCCTATACCTTTAATATACGTCTAATCTTGCTTTAATGTAACACATAACATCCCAGATGTTCAGATTTTCCCATTTACCAGATACAATCTGTTAATTCTAGTTATTCATAACAACAAATTAATTCACAACTTCATTCTTAAAATAAGACAACAACAAAAATAACCCAGGAGGAATATCTAATATATTCTCTGGTTACATTGTGACACGAGAAAAAGATAAAAAAAAAAAAAACAATTTATATATATATATATATATATATATATATATATATATATATATATATATATATATATATATATATATATATATATATATATATATATATATATATATATATATATATATATATATATATATATATATATATATATAAAAAATATATGTAGGGAAAGGGGATAAATTCGAATGGCGCCACACTCTGGAAATATGCCCAATATGTTATTACAAATACGGCTGGAAATAGATCGATGTGATGTAATATGATAAAGTGTTGGTGCAAGATGTATAGAGACCAAACACAAGGGATTAATACGATATAAATGATTAAGTGTCTCTTAACTGTATATGTCAGAAAGATACCTCCCTCATAACAAGCTGTGATGAGGATAATATATATAGAGATGATTTGATTCAATGGAACATTACATGTGTATGTGTACTAGTATTGATACTGTTGTAACTAGTAGTGCCGCAAAATTACTAAAATAGAGATAGTGTGTCATATGATTACACACAAAACAGACCCATGTATAACTAATAGAGAGGATATACGAACACTCTTCCGTTATATTAATAATGCACAGGGTTTCAAAATATAAGATACGATATTGATAGTACAAAAATTCAAAAATTGTAATCAGAATGGAAAATGTTACTTTGAAATAAGATATTGATTACAAATTGAAAATAAAAATAAAAAACCTCTGAGGAAGAAGGGCTGAATTGTTTGTGTCCCTTCGAAACGCTTCAAGATTGTGTCTTACCTTATGCTAAGTTTGCACTGTGTGCATATGTTACTAGCACCGTGCCCCCGCAATCAAGCAAAAGGATTTTAAAGTTTTAAAGTTTTTATTTACCTCATAATATTGAGGGTCCTTGATGTAAGCATACATCGTTGCATATTAATAAATAGTGTGTCATTTTAAAACAGTGTTGCACTATCGTATGTCCTTTTTCTTATATGATTGCATGCACTGTGGGGAAAGAGCAGTATTGAAAAGACAACACATCTCAAACCTACAGCTGATACCGGGAAGGAGACTTATCTGTACACTACGCGGCACTTACCTCATGAGATTGAGGTGAAGGAGTGTAAGTAGGCTCCCAACGGGAACGTTGTGGATTGAAGTATTATCGACTTGAAGTTCTGCACATATGATATGGACTATAACAATATTCATTTATAGTAGTTTTATTTTGTCACTTAGGACGTTCATTACACATCATTTTTATTGTGTATTCCTTATTACGATATCAGGTTATCCCTTTTTATTTTTTATTTTTATTTTCAATTTGTAATCAATATCTTATTTCAAAGTAACATTTTCCATTCTGATTACAATTTTTGAATTTTTGTACTATCAATATCGTATCTTATATTTTGAAACCCTGTGCATTATTAATATAACGGAAGAGTGTTCGTATATCCTCTCTATTAGTTATACATGGGTCTGTTTTGTGTGTAATCATATGACACACTATCTCTATTTTAGTAATTTTGCGGCACTACTAGTTACAACAGTATCAATACTAGTACACATACACATGTAATGTTCCATTGAATCAAATCATCTCTATATATATTATCCTCATCACAGCTTGTTATGAGGGAGGTATCTTTCTGACATATACAGTTAAGAGACACTTAATCATTTATATCGTATTAATCCCTTGTGTTTGGTCTCTATACATCTTGCACCAACACTTTATCATATTACATCACATCAATCTATTTCCAGCCGTATTTGTAATAACATATTGGGCATATTTCCAGAGTGTGGCGCCATTCGAATTTATCCCCTTTCCCTTTCCCCACATATATTTTTTCCACATTATATCTAACAGGTGAAGAGTACTTGGGGGCACAATTCACACTGGTTAGACATTCGAAGGCAGCCAGCTATACACTCTAGGTTAGAAGTATCTATAGGACGGTTCTCCAGCGCCATACCTACACTCATCTTTATATATATATATATATATATATATATATATATATATATATATATATATATATATATATATATAAATAAAAAGATTTATATATATATATATATATATATACACACACACACACACACACACACCACACACATATACACACACACACACAGTTCTTGAAATGTCTGCCCTACTGCTTGCTCAACTATAATATATTATTATGAAGTGAAAATATCTCGGAGTAACCACAGCCCAGGCACAATGTGGTAGACAACAAAAACTGGAGTACATTAGTGAGTTGTTTGTAAAAATCACATATCTGTTACATCACCAACTACCGAGTTCCAAATTAAATCTGGAAGCAACATCTGATCAAGAACTGTGCATAGGGAGCTTCATGAAATTGGTTTCCCAGCATCTGTACACAAGCCTCATCAACATGTGCAATGGCAAGCATCGGCTGAAAAGGTGTAAAGCATGCGATCAAAAGACTCTAGAGCAATGGAAATGTTCTCTGGAGTGATCAATCTTAACTAATTGGCAAAATAATGGATGAATTTAGGTGTGGCAGATGCCATGAAAACGCTACCTACTAGAATGCATAATAACTATTGTAAATAGGGATAACGGTCTGTGGCTCTTTTTCAGGATTTGAGCTTCGCTACTTAGTTCCAGTGAAGGGCCATCTTAATGCTATAGAATACAAAGACATGTTTAAACAATTGGTTGCTCCCAACTCAGTAGCAACAGTTTGGGGATAAAGAAGATCCAGCTCCAGTATTACTATGCCTTTGTGCACAAAGCGAGGTCCTTGAAGACATGGTTTGGTGTGGAGGAACTCGAGTGGCCTGCATTGAACACCTTTAGGATGAATTGGAAGGCTGGATGCAAACCAAACCTTCCTGTGCAATATCGGTGCCTGATCTCACAAACGGTCTTTTGGCTGAATGGGCACAAATTCCCACAAACACGCACCAAAATCTTGTGGAAAGCCTTGCGAGAAGAGTAATGGTTGTTATAGCCCCAATGTGTATTTTGTCTTGCACAAACTCACAGCGAGATTACGAGTTTTGCGGTAACAAGGGTGCAGTGCTAACGAGCAGTTTCAGCTCACCACTCACCTACAGACAACGCTGGTATTACGGGTTTTTTTCAAACCGGCGTCAGCCTCTAAAAAGTGAGCTGAGAGCAAAATTTAGCTCCACATCTCACTGTAATACCAGTGCTGCTTACGGTAGCGGTGAGCTGGCTAAACGTGCTCGTACACGATTTCCCCATAGGAATCAATGGAGCAGAATCTGATGAAAAACTAACACCTGCAAAAAAGCAACGTTCAGCTCCTAACACAGCCCCATTGATTCGTATGGGGAAATACTTTTTATGTCTACACCTAACACCCTAACATGAACCCCGAGTCTAAAAACCCCTAATATTACACTTATTAACCCCTAATCCGCCGCCCCCGACATCGCCGACACCTACATTATATTATTAACCCCTAATCTGCCGCTCCGGACACCGCCGCCACCTACATTACACTTATGAACCCCTAATCTGCTGCCCACAACATCGCCAAACCGTACATTATATTTATTAACCCCTAATCTGCCGCCCCAACGTCGCCGCCATCTACCCACACTTATTAACCCCTAATCTGCCACCCCCAACGTTGCCGCCACTATAATAAATATATTAACCCCTAAACCTAAGTCTAACCCTAACCGTAACCCCCCCTAACTTAAATATAATTTAAATAAATCTAAATAAAATTACTACAATTAAATAAATAATTCCTATTTAAAACTAAATACTTACCTGTAAAATAAAACCCTAAGATAGCTACAATATAACTAATAGTTACATTGTAGCTAGCTTAGGATTTATTTTTATTTTACAGGCAACTTTGTATTTATTTTAACTAGGTAGAATAGTTATTAACTATTTACTAACTACCTAGATAAAATAAGTACAAATTTACCTGTAAAATAAACCCTAACCTAAATTACAATTACACCTAACACTACACTATAATTAAAATAAATAAACTAAAGTATGAAAAAAAAAACAACACTAAATTACAGAAAAAAATAAAACTACAAGAATTTTAAACTAATTACACCTACTCTAATCCCCCTTATAAAATAAAAAAGCCCCCCAAAATAATAAAAATCGCTACCCTATACTAAATTACAAATAGCCCTTAAAAGGGCCTTTTGTGGGGCATTGAACCAAAGTAATCAGCTCTTTTACCTGTAATAAAAAATACAATACCCCCCCCCAACATTACAACCCACCACCCACACACCCAACCCTACTCTAAAACCCACTCAATCCCCCCTTAATAAAACCTAACACTACCCCCTTGAAGATCACCCTACCTTGAGACGTCTTCACCCAACTGGGCAGAAGTGGTCCTCCAGAGGGTCCGAAGTCTTCATCCGATCCGGGCAGAAGTCTTCATCCAGGCGGCATCTTCTATCTTCATCCATCCAACGAGGAGCGGCTCCATCTTGAAGACATCCGACGCGGAGCATCCATCCAGACCGACGACTACCCGACGAATGACGGTTCCTTTTAAATGACATCCAAGATGGTGTCCCTTGAATTCCGATTGGCTGATAGGATTCTATCAGCCAATCGGAATTAAGGTAGGAAAAATCCGATTGGCTGATGCAATCAGCTAATAGGATTGAGCTCACATTCTATTGGCCAATAGAATGCAAGCTCAATCCTATTGGCTGATTACATCAGCCAATAGGATTTTTCCTACCTTAATTCCGATTGGCTGATAGAATCCTATCAGCCAATCGGAATTCAAGGGACGCCATCTTGGATGACGTCATTTAAAAGGAACCGTCATTCGTCAGGTAGTCGTCGGTCTGGATGGATGCTCCTCGTCTGATGTCTTCAAGATGGAGCCACTCCTCGTCGGATGGATGAAGATAGAAGATGCCGCATGGATGAAGACTTCTGCCCGTCTGGAGATCCTCTTTTGCCCTGATCGGATGAAGACTTCTGCCACTCTGGAGGACCACTTCTGCCCGGTTTGGTGAAGACGTCTCAAGGTAGGGTGATCTTCAAGGGGGTAGTGTTAGGTTTTATTAAGGGGGATTGGGTGGGTTTTATAGTAGGGTTGGGTGTGTGGGTGGTGAATTGTAATGTTGGGGGTATTGTATTTTTTTACAGGTAAAAGAGCTGATTACTTTGGGGCAATGCCCCGCAAAAGGCCCTTTTAAAGGCTATTTGTAATTTAGTATAGGGTAGGGATTTTTTATTTTATTATTAGGGGGATTAGAGTAGGTGTAATTAGTTTAAAATTCTTTTAATTATTTTATTCTGTAATTTAGTGGGGGGGGGGGGGGTCCGTACTTTAGTTTATTTAATTGTAGTTAATTTAGGAAATTATTTTAATTATAGTGTAGTGTTAGGCGTAATTGTAATTTAGGTTAGGTTTTATTTTACAGGTAAATTTGTCTTTATTTTAACTAGGTAGTTATTAAATAGTTATTAACTATTTAGTAACTATTCTACCTAGTTAAAATAAATACAAAGTTGCCTGTAAAATAAAAAATAAAACCTAAGCTAGATACAATGTAACAATTAGTTATATTGTAGCTATCTTAGGGTTTATTTTATCGGTAAGTATTTAGTTTTAAATAGGAATAATTAATTTAATTGTAGTAATTTGAAGTGGCGGCTATGTCCGGTCGGCAGATTAGGGGTTAACAAATGTATTTAAGTGTTTGCGATGTGGGGGGGGCTCGGTTTAGGGGTTAATAGGTAGTTTATGGGTGTTAGTGTACTTTGTAGCACTTTAGTTAAGAGTTTTATGTTACGGCATTAGCCCATAAAACTCTTAACTACTGACTTTTAAATGCGGTAGGAGTCTTGACAGGAGAGGGTCTACCGCTTACTTCTTCCAAGACTCATAATACCAGCCTTAGGAAAATCCCATTAAAAATATAGGATACGCAATTGACGTAAGGGGATTTGTGGTATGCTCGAGTCGCGGAAGAAAAGTGAGCAGGACACCTGTACCTGCCAGACTCGTAATACCAGCGTTAGGAAAAAAGCAGCATTGGGACCTCTCAACGCTGCTTTATAAGGCTAACGCAAGACTCGTAATCTAGCCGTCAGTTTTTTTGAAGTTTTAAACCATGAACCTTATGATATTGAACCTAGATTACAAATGTACACTTATTGCTTCCATTATTTGTTTATTATTTCCCCTCTACCTTGTAATTTTTTTAAATCAATGTACCAAACGTCCCACACTTTAAACCTATTAACACCTCAGACGTATATGAGTATCTGGATTTCCTACACCTAACAAGCAGACATGACAGAAAGAAATCCAAAAATACTTTCCTGGACTATTTTTTTTTCAGCAAGGAACATAAAAGCAGTCTTCAATAAACCAATTGCAAAGTGACATCGCAAACCAAAGCAAAACAAGATAAGAGTCACTGCTTCCTTTTCATATTGTGTTTTTGGATTTATATAATGAAATACCTTGGTATACAGCCAAAGTTATGAAGCACTGAAAAAGTGGCTAATTTGTATTACATATCATTATAAAACGAACTAGAAATTGACTAATGCCAGGAATTAGATTTTTAATTAAACCTTGCTCCTATAAATAACAAGTCTGGCTTCTCTGTAGGTTGAATGGTTGCTAAGTTTAAAATAAATCTGTCAACTGTTGCATTAGCGAATTTCAATAAAATTGTGGAGGCAAATAGATAAGAGAATGAGGGAGCAGCTGAAGAGACCTCACAATACAAATAAAATATATATGTGTACAATACGGAATTAATAGAATAAACTGGTTTGTATACTGAAGATTTTGTCAGGGTTGAAGAGGATGCTGGGAGCAGCAAGTTTCTTGTTCTCATGCTCTGTTGTCAGGACAGAAAATCTTTTCACTATAGGCTTCAGGTATAGATGAAATGGTTAAAATAGACAGAATTTCAACCATGGAGGCAACAAGTCTTAAGTACATGAATAAGGGGGCTTATGAGAGGAGAGGCAAGAGGATACTTGGAAACGTACTGAGAAAATTTGCAGAGAGCTTTAAAATGAAGAATTCTACAAGATAATGAAATCTAATGCAGAGGTTTGCAAAGAGGATTTGGAATGCATTTGATATCAACTTGAATAATGAGCCAACTGTGGCATGGAATAATGGAAATTACCCCATGCCTATATATTTCTGTGTATTTTTCCCAATTAAACAAGCAAGAATAATTTAAATGAAACATTAATAAAATTGTAAAAATAAAAAATTGCAAAATACCAGTTTAGATAGCGATATAAAACATAAATTATATACCTATACATCAATAAGAATTAAAACAGAACTTCAAGCTGAGAAATATTGGCTAAAAATATACATTCTGAAATTTAAAGCCATGTTCATTGTAGGAAACACAAACAAAAGAATCGCATGGTATCTGCAATTGTAATACCACTTGTGGAAGAAGATATGAGTCACACTAACACTTTTTTGGGGGGAAAGTTCTATTATAGCATGTAATCCGACTATTTACCCTGCTCTAATGTGTGTTTAACTCCTGCAAAGGAGTTAAACACAGAGTAGAAGTTATGTTTAGTACTCGCAGAGCACTGCTGGTCCCAAACGAAAAATGAAAATAATCAGCAGCCCTAGTTTGAATCAGTAACAAGTTCCACTCAGTAATGTATCGATTATAATGGCCTTTTAAATGTTTCTCCATTCAAAGGGCTTTTTCACCCCATAATGTTTCATACATCTGGAATAGATTTTAAAAAAAAAAATGCAATCTCATGTAATTGACTGGAACACTTGAATCCAATTAGTTTTGGAAAAAAGTCATTATACAAGCGATTCACATACATTTTCCACAACTGTAAATGTGTTCAGTATTTACAAGAATTGATAGATAGACCGACAGAACGCTGAGTAGGTCAGCATGTGTTTTTTAATTAACTGTTTTGATTTATCAATGTCCTTATGGTATCAAAGCAAAAATTAATTAGCAGTTTTACATATAATTGAAGAAATACAATAGCAGTGGTTCTAAGCCAAAAGATTTTTGCAATCCCTGTTCTACAGATAAATTACTACTTACCGATACCAAGGGTAGACAAAGTTCTCCAACACTAATTCAAATACCTGTGGAGGAAAAAAACAAAAACATAAGCATGTATATAGTATATTCATTTATGGAGTCGCTCAACTCTACTATCCACCTAATTTTTTATCAGATCCCCTCTCTGCAGAACCCTATATAGGCTCCCACAGTCTACTAGAGATAGATGAAACTATACATTCTTATTGTTATGGAGTGACAGCATAGTTGAGTATCCCTTCTGCCCTCTTTTCAAATACACTTCTAGCTGCCACCCCTGCATCTTTACTGAAGCACAATTAGTTTCAACTCTCACTTTATTACTCACATGCAACTACTCTTGTGCTGTAACCCATACTCAGAATTGTTAAAAGTTTGGGTTCAAACAGAAAGCTTGGAGTCTTTTTGAGCATTGTATTGTATGAAGTAAGTTTCTCCTTCTCATCCAAAACCCTGTTTAGCAAGATAACAATGACGTCAAGAGCTTCCTTTGCTTATCTTCATGAAGTGCTATACTTTTGGCATCCTCTGACGGAAGCTCCACTTACAGAATAACTAAATGCAATGAACAATTTAGTGAGGCAAAACCATAAATAAGAGCAGTGGTGTTTTATGGAAAATGTATATCAGAATTGTTAAAAGTTTGGGTTCAAACAGTTGGTAACACTTAATTTTCCATAAAATACCACTGCTTTTTTATGGTTTTGCCTCACAGAAGAAGTATTCACCGATGAGATAAGGCCTTGTATCTAAGTAGAAGGAACTAGACAATACCCACTCAGAAGAAGTGGACCTCACGTGTGGCATTCTTAAGGTCCTAAGTAGTTGGAAGTATTTACGGTTACTAATATGAGTGAATGCATTTACTTACCACAGTGAAACAATATAATTTAGTACATTTACGTTTAGAGATTCCATTATTAACTTGCAGTAGAAGTCAATAGCCAAGATAGTATGCAAGAAAACAAATTGATGAGATTATATATATATATATATATATATATATACATACATACATACATACACACACACACATTGCCTTAAAGGGCCACTAAACTCAAAATATTTATTTCACGATTCAGATAGAGAATACAAATTTAAACAACATTTCAATTTACTTCTATTATTTATTTTGCTTTATTTTTTAGATATCCTTAGTTAAAGAAAAAGCAATCCTCGTGGGTGAGCCAAATTGCACGAGGCTTCTATGTGCAGCAACTAATCAGCAGCTACTAAGCATATCTAGATATGCTTTTCAGCAAAGAATATCAAGAGAATAAAACAAATGAGATAATAGAAGTAAATTAGAAAGATGTTTAAAATTGCATTCTCTTTCTAAATCATGAAAGAAAAAATGTGAGTTTCATGTCCCTTTAAAGAGTTTAGTAATCTAAGAAGAGTTTGTCAATTTAGTACATGAAATAACAGAAATAGGAAAAACTTAAGATTTCCAGAGCACTGGTACAAAGACCTAGGAAGAAACCATGCATTAATGCTACAACATCTTCCAGTTGAAGGGAAGTGAGCAATTTTTTTAGGGGATAAATTTGAAAGAAAACTACAATCACTTCTAGTATATCTTGCTTTATCTTTTTATTAGATCATTTAGGATCAGAAGAAATAGGGAAACAGATAGAAATCAGGTGGATACATTTGTGAGACTGTTGGAAATAACTTTCACATTGTAACTGGTATCTAGCCATCCCAAAAGTGAGATTATCACCTAAAAGCACTCACTGTATTCATGTTCCTTTTTACTGGCTAAATCTGAAATCAATTGAGACTTATTGATGCCTCCCACCCCCATTAAGCAGTTTAGATGCTTTGTGAAGTAGTTGGAGGCCTTTTTCTTCACTGTATTTTGACAAATTACATTTGTTAGTCATCAGGTACAGAAGATTTATGAAGTGAAGATTACATGGTCGGGAAAGGCTTTAACCCCAAATAACGCATATGAAGCCGACACATTAAATGACAAAATGAACGTACATTCATCTATTTAACCCATTAAGGATATTTGTGCTCACTTATGCACTTCGGTATTTTAATCATCACACACACAAAAAATTAAGTTTGATTAAAACTAATAATAATTACAATTAATTGGGCTTTATTGCCCTATGGGTGATTGGACCGTTTGAGATTTATGTACATTTCACAATGTTTACACAGTCATGTTTATGCCATAAGACATTGATAAAAAAAAAAAATTAAAACAGGGATATGATATGTAGGTTTTTTTTTACAATTTTATAATGGCTGATTACAATTTGTTTGGGACTATAATATAAACCTAAAACCCATCCACACTATGCCGTTATTGTTTAAATACATTTATATACTATTCTTTATATTTAAGTTGTCCATGAGGTTTTCATAAGACTGGATGCGTTTTAGCCTGGTAATATATTTGAACCATTGATGAACGAGCTCAGACTGTAAGTGAATACAATCCATAAACAAATATATCTGATTTTATGTTTCTCACACAAAACTTTCATGAAAAGAATATGGTATTGGATTGCTGTATGTTGATACTTTTTTTTTTTTTGGTATTAGCCAGCAAGCTGTATCGTGAATATATTGGATTATTGGAAGTTAAGGGGATATAAAACCCACATTTTTTTTTCATGACTCAGATAAAGCATGCAATTTTAAACAACTTTCCAATTCACTACTATCTAATTTACTTCAATCTCTTGGCATCCGTTGTTGAAAAGAATACCTTGGTAGGCTCCAGAGCAGCAATGTACTACTGGGAGGTAGTTGCTGATTGGTGGCTACACTTATATCCCTCTTACAATTGGATCACCTGATGTGTTCGGCTAACTCCCAGTAGTGCATTGCTGATCCTTCAACTAAGTGTTAAAAGAAAATGAAGCAAATTTGATAACAGAGTAAATTAGAAAGTTTTATAACATTTTATGCTCTATCTGAATCATGAAAGGCAATTTTTGGGGTTTTATGTCACTTTAAAGAAAGATTGTACTGCAAAGTTTTTCCCCATTAATGTGTTACCTGCTTCAGTGTTTTAAATTAGCAGTTATATCTTTATTTAGTCATTTGAAATTACAGATCTTTCCTGTTAAAACCACCACCTATACAGAAATGATTAATATGTTTGTATTCTCTAAAGAAAAGCTATGCAAGTATAAGAATAATATAGAAATAAGAATCAGCAGCAGCCCAATGGGGGTGGGAGTGACAGATAATTAAATGTTCCCTCAATTGCTCTCTACAGGGCCTGATGATAAAAGATTCTCCTTCTTGAAGAGAAATTGTAGTGCAGACTTCACAGGGGCTGAACTCCCTGAATGCTATAAAAAATATTCTAGACAGGCACATTTTGCTTGCTATGCACTAAAGAATGGGTCCTTTAGTATTATTGCATTTAAGCTTTGCACTTTCTATTTTACATTTTGATACAAGCTGATCTCACTGAATTATCTTGCCAGCTGTATGCAGGTGAAGTTTGCAAAAAATTCACAATACACTTATTTAACCGACAAAAAAGTAATAGGTACTAAACTATAGGAAAAATCCATTTAAAGGGACAGTCTAGTCCAAAACAAACTTTCATGATTCAGATAGGGCATGTAATATTAAACAATTTTCCAATTTACTTTTATCACCAATTTTGCTTTGTTCTCTTGGTATTCTTAGTTGAAAGCTTAACCTAGGAGGTTCATATGCTAATTTCTTAGACCTTGAAGGCCGCCTCTTAAGAATTCACTGTAATAGGGTTTTCAACACTAGAGGGTGTTAGTTCATGTTTTTCATTAGATAACACTGTGCTCATGCACGTGAAGTTACCTGGGAGCAGGCACTGATTGGCTAAACTGCAAGTCTGTCAAAAGAACTGAAATAAAGGGGCAGTTTGCAGAGGCTTAGATACAAGATAATCACAGAGGTAAAAAATATATAAATATAACTGTGTTGGTTATGCAAAACTGGGGAATGGTTAAAAAAGGGATCATCTATCTTTTAAAACAATAACAATTCTGGTGTAGACTGTCCCTTTAAATTGTAGAGAAAACATTTCAGTTTCATTTGTATTGGCTGCAAACAGACTTTATATCAATTCCATATGTTCTCTTGTTAACTTACCTCTCTCCTGAGACATTCGGTATCCCAGAGAGCCTCATTACTTGCTTTGGAAGGCATCTCTGAGGGACATCCAGGTTCCGCCCCTTTTCTTATAGAATTCAGTCCCTGTGAAGTCTGCACTATAATTTCTCTCCAAACTGGAGAATCATTGCTTATTAAGCCCATATAAAGTGATTAAGCTCTCTGGGATACTAAAGCTAGCAGCTTTTCAGTTTTATTTTACATAGAGGAAATACAAAGTGCAAAAGATACACATAAATATACAAACTATTTTGTTAAAGTTACACAGAAACTGTCAAAGCATAATGAGAATTTGTAAAATCACAATCCTAAATACACTGCTGTATACAAAATCTATATGCATTAAAATACAAAATAAACAGTGAAAAAGTTTATACGTAATAAAACAATCTGAAGTGTAAAGTAATATAAAATACAAAGTGTAATTGCAGCAGAACTCATGTCATGAGGTGCTATATTGCATTGGGATTGTCTCTCCTACAAAAATACAGGGAAAGTCTGTTAGAGAAGTATAGCAAAATCTGCCGTTTTAGAATTTTACTAAGGAACTTGCAGTGCTGAAGGATCATTTTATATCATCTTGTGCGAGCAGAGAGGTTTATATAATCAGACCGTAAGTATCAGCCTTCGTGTATACAGACAGATAAGAAGGCATGTGTGCATAGAGAAATAGATAGGCTAAACAAGTCTGCTCTTTCTGCAGGTTCAGCCCGTTTACATGGACTGTGCTTTAAATAAGAAAATATATATTTTTTAAATAAACATAAAAAAGGAGTGTATATATATATATATATATATATATATATATATATATATATTTTTTTTTTTTTTTTTTTTTTTTTTTTATTTATTTTATACTCTGCAGCTGGTATAAAACGTCATTGCAAACACATTAAGAGGAAACCAATTTTACAGTACAATGTCCCTTTAAGTCAATACATACATTTTGCCTCATGCAGTAAAAGCATTTCGTCTAGATGGTGTGTAAAAAAAAAAAAAAAAAAAAAAAAAAAAAAAAAAAAAAAAAAGTCACCTCTGCTAAAGATGCATCAACTTTAGATGGCACTTTCAAATTCAACCACGGCTGATAGTTTTCCAGCTGCAGAGTTGGTCTGTTAAATAAAAGGACATGAGGACATTAAACAAATGATAAAACAAATAAGTAATATGATGAAGCTACTGGGCTTGTCTTACCTATGCCTTTTGCATTTTACTTTTCCACAAACAGCACAGGTATGGCCTTGAGGGAAAAGCTCTTGATGTTCCAGACGCTGAAGAATTAAATAAATATGCAAATTTAATTGTCAATTACATTTGACAACATTGTGACAGCTTCAAAATCTCAAGCTCGCTGTTTTAGGATCATGTTTCATACATCATATAAAGTCCCTGGCTAAAGTCTATCATATTCCCCCTAAAATAGCTCCAACATTTGTGACTTCCTAAAATAAGACAAAAGTAGGACGCTAATCCACCCAATCATCATATCATATAATCACAGCCTCACTGATCTACCAGTCTGCCACCTGTCCCCACTGCAATCCTTATCTGCTACATATCCGTCTCTTGTTTCCCTGAATTTCTTAGCCTCAAGTTACATTCTCCTCTATAGAAATTATTTTTTTTTCAACTTTCCTGGTCTCACTCTGCAATTCATGCTTCAAGCATCCCTACAAATGCACCTGTTTAAAGAAGCCTTTCTCACTTATAATTTTTCACCTTCTCTCTTCCTTATTACCGTGTGCCCCTTGCTTATAAAAAGTACCTGTATATACTGTACTCCATTATTCATCTTTAGAATCTTATGGCGGCTAATTACCTTTGGCTTGTATTTTAGGTTAAATAAAATATTTGGAAGAAGAGATTCAGGCCCCAGCGAGCAGTAGAATGTGACAACTCCAGCAACAAAGGACCAGAAAATCATAAGAATATGAATGTATCTGGAAAAAAATTAAAGGGAGGAATTATTTTAGAAGTGACACATAATTGCAGCTGAACTGTAAATAGCAGCTGTTGACTATACACAAGTATTGAAGACATTAAAGGGAAAGTTTTCTACCAATTAATGTGTTCCCATTTCAAGGAACAGTCTACAATAGAATTGTTATTGTTTTAAAAGATAGATAATCCCTTTTTCTCTTGTTAAGTGTATCCAGTCCACGGATCATCCATTACTTATGGGATATTAACTCCTCCCCAACAGGAAGTGCAAGAGGATTCACCCAGCAGAGCTGCTATATAGCTCCTCCCCTAACTGCCATTACCAGTCATTCTCTTGCACCCAACGAATAGATAGGATGTGTGAGAGGACTGTGGTGATTATACTTAGTTTCATACCTTCAATCAAAAGTTTGTTATTTTATAATAGCACCGGAGTGTGTTATTCCTTCTCTGGTAGAATTTGAAGAAGAATCTACCTGAGTTTTTCTATGATTTTAGCCGGAGTAGTTAAGATCATATTGCTGTTTCTCGGCCATCTGAGGAGAGGTAAACTTCAGATCAGGGGACAGCGGGCAGATTAATCTGCAAAGAGGTATGTAGCAGCTTATTATTTTCTGACAATGGAATTGATGAGAAAATTCTGCCATACCGATATAATGTAAACTCAGCCTTAAATGCAGTAGCAGCAACTGGTATCAGGCTGTCATGTATGTATATTTTACACTTCAGTATTCTGGGGAATGGCACTTCACTGGAATTATACTGTATGCATAAAACTTTAGCCTAATTTGCAGGGACTAGCAACAGGCTTTTTAATAACACTCAATTTATTAATGTTAAACGTTTTTTGCTGGCATGTAAAATCGTTTAATTTTCTGAGGTACTGGGTGAAAAAATGTTTTGGGCACTATTTTTTTCCACTTGGCAGTCGTTTTATTTAATTTATGACAGTTTACTGATCTCTCTCACTGTTATGTGTGAGGGGGAGGGGCCTTTTTTGGCTCTTTTGCTATGCATCAAAAAATTCAGTCAGAAGTTTATTGTCTTCCCTGCATGATCCGGTTCATCTCTACAGAACTCAGGGGTCTTCAAAACTTGTTTTGAGGGAGGTAATCACTCACAGCAGAGCTGTGAGATTGTAGTTGACTGTGATAAAAAAAAAAACGTTTATTTCTGTATTTTTTTTTTATTTTTTTTCTGCTATCAGGGTTAGTTATCCTTTGCTAATGGGAGCAATCCTTTGCTAAAATTGTGTTTTTTTCAAAGATTTGATGCTATAACTTTTCAGTTTATTAATTTTCAACTGTCATAACTTTTTCTGTGCTTCTTATAGGCACAGTACGTTTTCATATTATAGTAAATTACTTGAAAAGTATTTCCAAGTTGCTAGTTTATTTGCTAGTGTGTTAAACATGTCTGATTCAGAGGAAGATATCTGTGCTATATGTGCTAAAGCCAAAGTGGAGCCCAATAGAAATTTATGTACTAACTGTATTGATGCTACTTTAAATAAAAGTCAATCTGTACAAATTGAACATATTTCACCAAACAACGAGGGGAGAGTTATGCCGACTAACTCGCCTCACGTGTCAGTACCTGCATCTCCCGCTCGGGAGGTGCGTGATATTGTAGCGCCGAGTACATCTGGGCGGCCATTACAAATCACATTACAGGATATGGCTACTGTTATGACTGAAGTTTTGGCTAAATTACCAGAACTAAGAGGTAAGCGTGATCACTCTGGGGTGAGAACAGAGTGCGCTGATAATATTAGGGCCATGTCAGACACTGCGTCACAATTTGCAGAACATGAGGACGGAGAGCTTCATTCTGCGGGTGACGGTTCTGATCCAAACAAACTGGATTCAGATATTTCAAATTTTAAATTTAAGCTGGAAAACCTCCGTGTATTACTAGGGGAGGTGTTAGCGGCTCTGAATGATTGTAACACAGTTGCAATACCAGAGAAAATGTGTATGTTGGATAAATATTTTGCGGTACCGGCGAGTACTGACGTTTTTCCTATACCTAAGAGACTTACTGAAATTGTTACTAAGGAGTGGGATAGACCCGGTGTGCCGTTCTCACCCCCTCCGATATTTAGAAAGATGTTTCCAATAGACGCCACCACACGGGACTTATGGCAAACGGTCCCTAAGGTGGAGGGAGCAGTTTCTACTTTAGCTAAGCGTACCACTATCCCGGTGGAGGATAGCTGTGCCTTTTCAGATCCAATGGATAAAAAGTTAGAGGGTTACCTTAAGAAAATGTTTGTTCAACAAGGTTTTATATTGCAACCTCTTGCATGCATTGCGCCTGTCACGGCTGCAGCAGCATTTTGGTTTGAGTCTCTGGAAGAGACACTTGAATCAGCTCCATTAGATGAGATTACACACAAGCTTAATGCCCTTAAGTTAGCTAACTCATTTATTTCAGATGCCGTAGTACATTTAACTAAACTTACGGCTAAGAATTCCGGATTCGCCATTCAGGCACGCAGAGCACTGTGGCTAAAATCCTGGTCAGCTGACGTTACTTCTAAATCTAAATTGCTTAATATACCTTTCAAAGGGCAGACCTTATTCGGGCCCGGGTTGAAAGAAATTATCGCTGACATTACAGGAGGTAAAGGCCATGCCCTGCCTCAAGACAGAGCCAAACCTAAGGCTAGACAGTCTAATTTTCGTTCCTTTCGTAATTTCAAAGCAGGAGCAGCATCAACTTCCTCTGCACCAAAACAGGAAGGAGCTGTTGCTCGCTACAGACAAGGCTGGAGACCTAACCAGTCCTGGAACAAGGGCAAGCAGGCCAGGAAACCTGCTGCTGCCCCTAAGACAGCATGAATCGAGGGCCCCCGATCCGGGAACGGCTCTAGTGGGGGGCAGACTTTCTCTCTTCGCCCAGGCTTGGGCAAGAGATGTCCAGGATCCCTGGGCGTTAGAGATCATATCTCAGGGATACCTTCTAGACTTCAAATTCTCTCCCCCAAGAGGGAGATTTCATCTGTCAAGGTTGTCAACAAACCAAATAAAGAAAGAGGCGTTTCTACGCTGCGTACAAGATCTTTTATTAATGGGAGTGATCCATCCGGTTCCGCGGTCGGAACAAGGACAAGGGTTTTACTCAAATCTGTTTGTGGTTCCCAAAAAAGAGGGAACTTTCAGGCCAATCTTGGATTTAAAGATCCTAAACAAATTCCTAAGAGTTCCATCGTTCAAAATGGAAACTATTCGGACAATTTTACCCATGATCCAAAAGGGTCAGTACATGACCACAGTGGATTTAAAGGATGCTTACCTTCACATACCGATTCACAAAGATCATTACCGGTATCTAAGGTTTGCCTTTCTAGACAGGCATTACCAGTTTGTAGCTCTTCCATTCGGATTGGCTACGGCTCCGAGAATCTTCACAAAGGTTCTGGGTGCTCTTCTGGCGGTACTAAGACCGCGAGGAATTGCGGTAGCTCCGTACCTAGACGACATTCTGATACAAGCTTCAAGCTTTCAAACTGCCAAGTCTCATACAGAGTTAGTACTGGCATTTCTAAGGTCGCATGGATGGAAGGTGAACGAAAAGAAGAGTTCTCTCTTTCCACTCACAAGAGTTCCCTTCTTGGGGACTCTTATAGATTCTGTAGAAATGAAGATTTACCTGACAGAAGACAGGTTAACAAAGCTTCAAAATGCATGCCGTGTCCTTCATTCCATTCAACAACCGTCAGTAGCTCAATGCATGGAGGTGATCGGCTTAATGGTAGCAGCAATGGACATAGTACCCTTTGCACGCCTACATCTCAGACCGCTGCAATTGTGCATGCTAAGTCAGTGGAATGGGGATTACTCAGACTTGTCCCCTACTCTGAATCTGGATCAAGAGACCAGAAATTCTCTTCTATGGTGGCTTTCTCGGCCACATCTGTCCAGGGGGATGCCATTCAGCAGGCCGGACTGGACAATTGTAACAACAGACGCCAGCCTACTAGGTTGGGGCGCTGTCTGGAATTCTCTGAAGGCTCAGGGACAATGGAATCAGGAGGAGAGTCTCCTACCAATAAACATTCTGGAATTGAGAGCAGTTCTCAATGCCCTTCTGGCTTGGCCCCAGTTAACAACTCGGGGGTTCATCAGGTTTCAGTCGGACAACATCACGACTGTAGCTTACATCAACCATCAGGGAGGGACAAGAAGCTCCCTAGCAATGATGGAAGTATCAAAGATAATTCGCTGGGCAGAGTCTCACTCTTGCCACCTGTCAGCAATCCACATCCCGGGAGTGGAGAACTGGGAGGCGGATTTCTTAAGTCGTCAGACTTTTCATCCGGGGGAGTGGGAACTTCATCCGGAGGTCTTTGCCCAAATACTTCGACGTTGGGGCAAACCAGAGATAGATCTCATGGCGTCTCGACAGAACGCCAAGCTTCCTCGTTACGGGTCCAGATCCAGGGATCCGGGAGCGGTTCTGATAGATGCTTTGACAGCACCTTGGACCTTCGGGATGGCTTATGTGTTTCCACCCTTCCCGATGCTTCCTCGATTGATTGCCAGAATCAAACAGGAGAGAGCATCAGTGATTCTAATAGCGCCTGCATGGCCACGCAGGACTTGGTATGCAGATCTAGTGGACATGTCATCCTGTCCACCTTGGTCGCTACCTCTGAAACAGGACCTTCTGATCCAGGGTCCCTTCAAACATCAAAATCTAATTTCTCTGAAGCTGACTGCTTGGAAATTGAACGCTTGATTTTATCAAAACGTGGTTTTTCTGAGTCAGTTATTGATACCTTAATACAGGCTAGGAAGCCTGTTACCAGAAAGATTTACCATAAGATATGGCGCAAATACTTATATTGGTGCGAATCCAAGAGTTACTCATGGAGTAAGGTTAGGATTCCGAGGATATTGTCTTTTCTACAAGAAGGTTTAGAAAAGGGTTTATCCGCTAGTTCCTTAAAGGGACAGATTTCAGCTCTGTCCATTCTGTTACACAAACGTCTGTCAGAAGTTCCGGACGTTCAAGCTTTTTGTCAGGCTTTAGCTAGGATCAAGCCTGTGTTTAAAACTGTTGCTCCACCATGGAGTTTGAACTTAGTTCTTAATGTTTTACAGGGGGTTCCGTTTGAACCCCTTCATTCCATTGATATCAAGTTGTTATCTTGGAAAGTTCTGTTTTTAATGGCGATTTCCTCGGCTCAAAGAGTCTCTGAGTTATCTGCCTTACATTGTGATTCTCCTTATCTGATTTTTCATTCAGACAAGGTAGTTCTGCGTACTAAACCTGGGTTCCTACCTAAGGTGGTCACTAACAGGAATATCAATCAAGAGATTGTGGTTCCATCTTTGTGTCCTAATCCTTCTTCGAAAAAGGAACGTCTGCTACACAATCTAGATGTAGTCCGTGCCCTGAAATTTTATCTACAGGCAACTAAGGATTTTCGACAAACGTCTTCCCTGTTTGTCGTTTATTCTGGTCAGAGGAGAGGTCAAAAAGCTTCGGCTACCTCTCTCTCCTTTTGGCTTCGTAGCATAATACGGTTAGCCTATGAGACTGCTGGACAGCAGCCTCCTGAAAGAATTACAGCACATTCTACTAGAGCTGTGGCTTCCACTTGGGCCTTTAAGAATGAGGCTTCTGTTGAACAGATTTGCAAGGCTGCAACTTGGTCTTCTCTTCATATTTTTTCCAAATTTTACAAATTTGACACTTTTGCTTCTTCGGAGGCTGTTTTTGGGAGAAAGGTTCTTCAGGCAGTGGTTCCTTCCGTATAAAGAGCCTGCCTGTCCCTCCCGTCATCCGTGTACTTTAGCTTTGGTATTGGTATCCCATAAGTAATGGATGATCCGTGGACTGGATACACTTAACAAGAGAAAACATAATTTATGCTTACCTGATAAATTTATTTCTCTTGTAGTGTATCCAGTCCACGGCCCGCCCTGTCACTTTAAGGCAGGTAATTTTTCCATTAAACTACAGTCACCACTGCACCCTATGGTTTTCCTTTCTCTGCATGTTTTCGGTCGAATGACTGGTAATGGCAGTTAGGGGAGGAGCTATATAGCAGCTCTGCTGGGTGAATCCTCTTGCACTTCCTGTTGGGGAGGAGTTAATATCCCATAAGTAATGGATGATCCGTGGACTGGATACACTACAAGAGAAATAAATTTATCAGGTAAGCATAAATTATGTTATTACCCATTCCCCAGTTTTGAATAACCAACACAGTTATAGTAATACAATTTTTACCTTTATGATTACCTTGTATCTAAGCATCTTCTGACAGCCCCCCGATCACATGACTTTTTATTTATTATCTATTGACTTGCATTTAGTACTGCATTGTGCTAAATCTTAAATAACTCCTCGGGCATTAACACAATTTTATCTATAGGGCCCACATGAACTAGCACTCTGCTGTTGTGAAGAGCAAATAAAATAGCATGTGATTAAGAGGCTGTCTGTAATGGCTTAGAAATAGGCAGAAATTTAGAGGTTTAAAGGTTATAAAATATATTAATATATCAATGTTGGTTGTGCAAAGCTGGGGAATGGTTAGTAAAGGCGTTATCTGTCTTTTTAAACAATAACAATTTTAGTGTAGACTGTCCCTTTAAAATCTCAGTTATCTCTCGGTTCCAAAATATAGCCAAAGGGTAATGAGAAAGTGGCTTGGAAAGCTTTTAAAAAGGTGTTGTGCATGGCTTCTTGGTTAACCGAAGAGCTGGAAACTATATTGAGCTTGCTAACAACCTTCTAGAAAAGTATTAACAATTAGGCTGCAACATGTCACTCAAAATCTACTCTCTCAACTCTCATCTGGACTTCTTCACTGACAACTGCGGTGCAGTGAGTTATGATCACGGTGAGCGATTCCACCAAGACATTTCAGCAATAGTACGAAGATATCAGGGTAGGTGCAACGCTTCTATGCTTGCTGATTACTATTGCACAGTGACAAGAGATGCCCCAGAAGTTAAGTACAAGCAACGAGAAGGTGCTCTTGTGAAAAGGCCACTATTTCAGATAGTACTTTTAATTGCTGTATGTTTTTTTCTTTGTGTTATTTGCAATTGATTGAATGAAAACAAATTTCATTTGTGTTGTATCAAGAAAATATTGGATTGTTGTAATATTGTTTTTCACTATGACTATATTACTGAAGTGCAAGTAGTGTATCTCAAAAAAATAAAATAAATCTGAAGTCATATTTGTTTTTCAAGACCCAAAATTAGTAAAGTATGACTATTTTTCGTAAGGAAACAAATTAAAAGTATTTTTTTTTTGTTGAACAGTGTTATCCATTCACTGGAGTATCTTAAATTGTTTACAAATAGCTCCTTCACTTTTATTTTCTTACTTGAAAAAGCGGATTTTCCATATTGTATCCCCACCATACTGAACATTCCTGAACTTATGTTCTGATAACTTAAAAACAATGCTAACAAGAAGGTTTAGATAAAATAATGCTCTCAGTGACTAAAGATACAAAATGTTTACTTTTGATTGTTCGCTCTAAGTACTGATCTTTGAGTAAACAATAATAAAGAAGATAAGTAGGACTTTGTGTAAATAATTAGACAAAAAAAAAAAAACATAATGAGGTATTCTCTCCCTACACGTTCAGCCCACTGTTTTGGGTTGTGGTTTCAGTTAGCAGAAAAAAAAGGCTATTTTATATACATAAATAAACCTGAAGGACAAAAATTCCCATACATTTTAAACTCTGAAACTGGTAAAACAAGTAATCGGATAGGGACAGTGTACTGGAAAATTGTTTTCCCTTTAATGTGCTTCCAATGATGTGTTATACCAGCTGCAGGATTTAAAATGTATGCAAATTTGTTTCATTTATTTTATTTTTGTGATTGAAATGCTGATTGAAACCACAACTAAATAAAATGGTCTGAGCTTGTGAGCTAATTATTTGCTCAAAGTCCTCAACTACTTAAAGGGACACTGTACCCAAAAATTTTCTTTTGTGATTCAGATTGAGCATAAAATTTTAAGCAAATTTCTAATTTACTCCTATTATCAAAATTTCTTTATTCTCTTGGTATCTTTATTTGAAATGCAAGAATGTAAGTTTAGATGCCGGCCCATTTTTAGTGAACAACCTGGGCTATCCTTGCTGATTGGTGGATAAATTAATCCACCAATAAAAAAGTACTGTCCAAAGTACTGAAACCAAAAAAAAAAACTTAGATGCCTTCTTTTGCAAATAATGATAGCTAGAGAACAAAGAAAAATTGATAATAGCACTAAATTAGAAAGTTGCTTAAAATTGCATGCTCTTTCTGAATTACAAAAGAAAAAATTTGGGTACAGTGTCCCTTTAAGTAATAAAGTTTTCAGTATATTTGGGGATAAAACAGGAGCAATTTGTAAAGAGCTTAAAGGGACACTGAACCCAAATTTCTGCTTTTGTGATTCAGATAAAGCAAACAATTTTAAGCAACTTTCTAATTTACTCCTATTTTCTTCAATCTCTTGGTATCTTTATTTGAAAAGCAAGAATGTAAGTTTAGATGCCAGCCCATTTTTGGAGAACAACCTGGGTTGTTCTTGCTGATTGGTGGATAAATTCTCCCACTAATAAACAAGTCTTGTCCATTGTTCTGAACCAAAAATTGTCTGGCTCCTTAGCTGAGATACCTTCTTTTTCAAATAAAGGTAGCAAGAGAACAAAGAAAAATTGATAATAGGAGTAAATTAGAAAGTTGTTTAAAATTGCATGCTCTATCTGAATCATGAAATAAAAAATGTGGGTTCAGTGTCCCTTTAATACACTCCAGCAAGTAAAATAGATCATTGGGAACTCACTAAAGAGGAAGGGGAAACATAAAGTACTGTCTCTTTAATTGGGAAATGGAAAGCAAAAGAAGATACAATTTTAAATCATGCCAAGAGATTTGAAAGGTTGATTATTTTTCACAACACTACAAAATAAGCAATGTGATAAAACCACTTAGTAAACACTGTGTTCCAAGAAGGTTAATTAGATGCACCATAGCAGTTACATAGCTATCCGCTTGATAATGGTTACTTAGAGCTTGCACCCAGGGGTCAAGTCGAGCGGGAACGCATGGGAACGGAGTTCCTGCACTATTTTTGCAAGAAGAACTAAGTTCCCTCTGGACAGAGAACAGAAACGCTTCAGTAAACACTGCTGGTGCTGGTGGTGGGAGGAGCTGTATGGAGTTATAGTGAATATAAGTCAGCCATATCAAAGAAATACAAACATACTATTTTACTTCCATTTTCAAATGTTCTTTGTTTTCTTGGTATCTTTTGTTGAAAAGCAGGGACCTAAGTTCAGGAGCGTGCACATGTCTGGAGTTTTATAATAATGTTATCTGTTTGCAAGAGCAGTAGCTGAGAGCACTATTCCCTGCCGTGTAGTGCTCCAGACACCTACCTAGCTATCTCTTCAACAAGAATACCATAGGAACGAAGCAAATCAGATAATAGAAGTCAATTAGAAAGTTGTTTAAAATTGCCTGCTCTTTCTAAATCAAGAAAGAAAAACATAACAAATGTATTTAGCGATAATTTGTGCAATAACAAAAAAAAAATAAATTAACATTTTTAATAATAGTTAAAATTTTAGCCGAGTGGTCAGTAAAATCATCCAGGTGGTGCACCCGCTAAAAAGGTCCTGGGGAGAAATTATATATATAAAAATAAAAAAAAAGGGGGAGTACTCATTCCTTCCTATAAGTGTTGCCAATTTTAGTCCCATGGAAGGAAGACAAAGCTGCCTTGCAAAGTTTTCCCGCCAAAGAATCATCATGGCTGGCTCAAGAAGAAACAAAAGCCCTAATAAACTCATAAACCTCAAGCATTCTTATGACCAGAAAGGCTTTGAAAGTCTAGTGCCTTTCCAACGGGTACATAGGAAATCACTAGAAGCTTCCATATAATATCTGTGACTATGCCTTTATTTACAATTGTATGTTCTGCATGAATTGGGGTTTTTTTGTTGAGGGGGGGGTTCATCTTGCTTTAATGCAAAACAATAGAGAAAAGATCTTAAAGGGATACTAAATCCCAAACTTTTCTTTCATGATTCAGATAGAGCATGAAATTTTAAGCAACTTTCTAATTTACTATTATCATTTTTTCTTCATTCTCTTGCTATCTTTATTTAAAAAGCAGAAATGTCAAGCTTAGTAGCCGGCCCATTTTTGTTTCAGAACCTGGGTTACGCTTGCTTATTGGTTGACTGAATGTAGTCACCAATAAGCAAGCGCTATCCAGGGTTCTGAACCTAAAACGGGCCGGCTACTAAGCTTTACATTCCTGCTTTTTAAATAAAGATAGCAAGAGAACGAGAGGAAAAAAAATTGATAATTGGAGTAAATTATAAATTTACTTAAAATGTCTTGCTCTATCTGAATCATAAAATAAAAAATTTGGATTAAGTATCCCTTTAACAAACTGTGCTCAGCAGTGAAGAGAGTCCAAACATATGTTTAAAGGATGTTGCTGTTATTACACATAGTTAAACTCCTTAGATTTCGATACATATCACATTGTAAAATGAGTATTAACGTATTAGTTAAATGAGATTATATATATATATATATATATATATATATATATATATATATATATATATATATATGTATATATAAACTATGCAAATCCAAAATATTCTGTAATCAATAAAACAGATGCTATATTCTATAACTTGTTACCCCTCACAAACCTAAAAATACATTTAAGAAATCACAATAATTAAAATATTTACAATAACAAAAGATATATTTTCAATGGAAATATATTTTTAAGTTACAATACAGTGCAACAAAAACAGAATTGTTTCTAAGTTTTTTTTATGATCCAAGTGAAAGAAACTGTAAGAAAAAGTACAACCAATTCAAATAAAAGTACTGCGTTAATATGATTTCTCTTATACTACAGCAGTAGACAAAACAACTGTCACTGTACGCATTATAAGCAAAACACACGGTGATAACTATCAATGCCAGACTGTTAAATATAGGGTGGCAAGCACCTATCATCAGCTTGTTACAGACAAGTTATTTGACAGTAACTGAGTGGCCGCTCTTATACCTGTTAAGCAGGATTGTGGACGCGGTAAGGGACAGCAATATAAAACATGACAGCGGGTACTGTCTACACGCCTCCCGCAGACCTCCAATTCTCAGCCGCTGCCTAAGGCCGAGCCATAGCTCCCAGACCCCCATGATGATCTCTGGCACAGACAGCAGCTCTGCAGTACCTAGCAGCTCTTCCGCTCAGCTGACACAACAAACTACGTCATCAATAGTCGCCTAGACGCCATCTTTGTTAAGGTCAGTGTAGTTACTGCAAATGCAGCACTGTAATAGTGTACCTTAGAAACTGAGTAGCTTGTCGCTATTTATAGGAAATATATATAGTGCTCACATATAACATACAATTTTTTAAACAACTTTCCAATTTTCTTCTCATATCAAATTGTCTGCATTATTTTAGTATCCTTTGTTGAATGAGCAGCTAGCACTACTGGGAGCTAGCTGAACATTTTGGATGAACTAATAACGAGGCATATCAATGCAGCCACCAATCATCAGTTAACCCCCAGTAGTAACTTGCTGCTTCTGAGCCAATGCTTTTCAACAAAGGACACCAAGAGAACAAAACCAATTAGATAACAGAAGTAAACTGGAAAGTTGTTTAAAACTGCATGCTATCTATTTATCACATAGTTACCAACAGTCCCTGATTTTCAGGGACAGTCCCTGGATTTTGTTTTATGTCCCTGGAAATGTCCCTGAAAATCTCTTTTGCACAACATTTGTTGTTTGTATATATATATATATATATATATATATATATATATATATATAGGTGGCCCTCGGTTTACAACGGTTCAATTTACACCGTTTCAGAATAACAACCTTTTTTTCCAGTCATGTGACTGCTATTGAAAAGCATTGAGAAGCAGTGCATTGATTAAAATAGCCAGTAGGTGGAGCTGTCCGCTTGTGTTGCAGCAAAGCCAAGCCAGCTGAAATTAATCAGTTTAACCAGACCTGAGCTATCGAGCAGATTTCAAAGGAAAAAGATCTTCCTGTCTATAAATCAGTCCAGATTGGAATGCATAGAAAGAACTGTTTGCAGAAAAATGCAAGTGAAGTCTGTGTTGTGTGATTATTTTATTAGGATTATAATGCTGTTTCGCAAATGTTTTTGTTCATTTAACTTAGTTTAATTATATATTATGTATTGCGTGATTATTTTATTAGGTTTATAATGCTGTTGAGCATTTAAAGTCTTCATTTCAAAGCTTTAAACATAATGTAATAGCTGTTACTTATGACAATTTTGAGAGGGGCCTGGAACCTAACTCCCTCACTTCCCATTGACTTACATTATAAACTGGGTTTCAGTTTACAACTGTTTCGATTTACAACCATTCCTTCGGGAACCTAACCCCGGCGTAAACTGAGGGCTACCTGTATATATATATATATATACACACACACACACGCATACATATATACAGATAGATAGATGATAAATAGATATAGTGTATTATTTAAATATAATTCATTCCTAATGGAATATTGTTATTATTATTGAATGGGTTCACATATTATTTGTCTTTCTAATTTTGATGCTGTGTTGTAAAAATAACCATATGCCCAGAAGGTGTTCCAGAGACTGGGTAGGTGTAAGAGCTTGGTGCTGTAATCTATATAATAAACTATGGATAAGTCTAAATTATACTATTACTTTCAAATGGGTGTGTTTTGATTGCAGAACTGAGTGGGCAGAGCAGATGAACAGTAGGTCGTCAATACTCCAGTAACCCGCTTGCTTGCTCTGCTGCAAAGTGTCCCTGGAATTTTTTTTTAAATGTTGGCAACTATGTTATCATGAAAGAAAAATTGGGGTTTATGTCCCTTTAAACCCTTAAAGGGACATGAAACCCACAATTTTTCTTTCATGATTTAGAAAGAGAATGCAATTCTAAACATCTTTCTAATTGACTTCTATTGTCTAATTTGTTTTATTCTCTTGATATTCTTTGCTGAAAAGCATATCTAGATATGGTCAGTAGCTGCTGATTGGTTGCTGCACATAGAAGCCTCGTGTGATTGGCTCACCATGTGCATTGCTTTTTTTTTCAACTAAGGATATCTAAAAAATGAAGCAAAAAAAATAATAGAAGTAAATTGTAATGTTGTTTAAATTTGTATTCTCTATCTGAATCATGAAAGAAAGATTTTGGGTTTAGTGGCCCTTTAAGAGATTCTATGCCATGCAGTACATAGACTATTGTACTCTCATAACTACGGTTGCCAGCTATGCGCCATAAAAATACTGGACGCTCTATAGGTGACTGGGCACGTATGGTAGGTGGGGGTCATACAATGACCCTCAAAAACTTAACCTTAGCCCCCACCATGTATATTTTCCTAACTGAGCAGTCATTGTATCCCCTTTGTTACCAGTAACACACTTACCCTTGACTGACAGGAGCACACAATTTTACACCCCTGACTACATGTAACACATATTTCATGATTCAGATAGAGCATGTAATTTTAAGCAACTTTCTAATTTACTCCTATTATCAATTTTTCTTCGTTCTCTTGATATCTTTATTTGAAAAAGCAAGAATGTAAGCATAGGAGCCGGCCAATTTTTGGTTCAGCACCTGGGTAGCGCTTTCTGATTGGTGTCTAAATTTAGCCACCAATCAACAAGCGCTACCCAGGTGCTTAACCAAAAATGGTCCGGCTCCTAAGCTTACGTTCAAATAAAGATACCATAGAGGCATATGAGGCCCTTTACATTTAGCTGACACTTAGAGGAATATAAAGAGACTGGACATTTTAATGTCCAGTATTTTTGTATAGATTTTACTGGCCAAACTGCTAAAATACTGGACTGGCCTGTTGAATAGTGGACACCTGGCAACCCTACCGATAAAACAGATCTCCGTAAGAAATGCTGGAAACCCAAGCAGTGTTAGCTGTCAAATGACAACCGAGACTTGCTGCTTGTGGGCTTACAGCATCTGCCTTCATATGGTAAAGGAGCATGATGAGTGCTCTTTATCATATGAAGGCAGATTGCAAGATTGTTGCAGACAGTGATACTGTCTGTGTCGATGTCTGTAAAGATCATCTGTTGGTGTCAGTGGGCGGGAGAACAGGTGGGCTGCCTTGCAGCAGAGGGAGGGATGGGACACTACATTAAATCAGAGGGGGGTGCCCTACAAATAAAGTGGGTACTGGCAGACAGCTGACAGTACATTAAATGGCTGTCACTAGTGCGAGGGGGGGAGGGTTAGAGATCTGTTTATGAGGGATTAGAGAGGTGATAGGGTTGAGGAGGGATCCCTACACTGTAGAAAGAAAAAAAAACATAACGGCATACTGCCAGACTGTATGTCAGTACCTAAGTTGTCTGGTGAGGAGTGTGGTTGGGGGTAGAGAGTTGTTTGGGAGGGAGGTGGAAGGTGTCAGGCCGAAGGGTAATCCCTACATTACAACACTATTACCCTTACCAGCTAACTAACTAACCCCTTCACTGCTGGGAATTTCAAAAGTATGGTGCACAGCTGCAATTAGAGGCCTTCTAATTACCAAAAAGCAATGGCAAAGCCATTCATGTCTGCTATTTATGAACAAAATCCCAGATAAGCTTTTACATCCATTTGAGTTATGATTGTACAAACGGTAGGTAAATAATTTCAGTAAGAAACCTAAAGTTTGTAACATAATTTATGCTTACGTAATAAATTAATTTCTTTCATGGTGGTGAGAGTCCACAATCCATTAATCCTGGGAATTACCCTTCCTGACCACTAGGAGGAGGCAAAGATTTACAAATTACAAAGGCCCTATAAAACTCCTCCCACCTCTATGATAGCTAGTCTAATGTATAGCCAAGAAAAAAGGAAAATAGATCCAAAAAAAGGAGTATGGAAAAAAGCAGTGCAAAAAAATACAAACTACCACCAGAAAAAATAACAGGGTAGGGTCTTGTGGACTCTCACCACCATGAAAGAAAGTAATGTATCAGGTAAGTATAAATTATGTTTCCTTTCATACAGGTGATGAGAGTTCATAATCCATTATTCCCGGGAAACTAATACCCAAGCAGTGAAGTCCATGAGTAATGAGGGTGGGACAAACATGATATATCATAAAGCATTTCTTTTTTTCAGAAAAAATTATATATATTTTTTTTAAATGTATTAATTTTATGCAGAATAAAAATAAACAAAGTAAGAGACACGCATCTACCAGTAACAACCACCTGAAGGATTTTCCTACTAAAGGATGTCTCAAAAGAAGCAAAAACAAAAAAAATGGTAGAATTTAGTGAACGTATGCAGAGAAAACCAAGTAGGTGCTTCCAAAATCTGATCTTCAGAGGCCTCATTCTAAGGAAGAAATTATGAAAAGAGCAAGACAGAAGCATCCTATAAGGTTCAGAGCAGCTTCCATACAGGTATTCGAGGACCTGACATACAGGACTTTATTAAAGAGAAGGGAGCTCAGGCCTTTAACAACTAAGCTGAGGCAACTCAACATTCCAACATTCCATGTCGATGGGGCCACCCATTTCATCTGCAAGTTTCCTGGAAAGGCAAGAGGTTATTGTGTCATTCACAGGAGTACATGGACCAGATCTGCAAGACCCTGGAAATGAATCTACCACCTCCGCGGGACGATTCCAATTGTCCCGCGGCCACAGTAGACCTACACCCACCTCCGCTTCCGCAAAGGGAGGAGTGGCAGGAAGCCTTCTCCAGAAAATCCCGCAAAACTAAACCTGGTCCTATGCCATCTGACTCGATGGGCTGACAGCCCTAGGATGGTAACTACTAGCCAGGTTGATTTAGCCCTTTAGGGGGCTTTATTGTAGAACTTTATGATAAATAAAGGTATTCTAGCTATTTTACATATGAGGACTTGTTCTAAATGAATATTATGTCATAGGGAGGTAGGAATGATAATATGTTCTAGCATGGTATAAGTGATGTGCTGAGTTTGAACACAAAATAATATGTTAATGATGTTTCTTCAAATCTCATTCACATCAGGTCATGTCCCAATGAGATAGGGACACATGCTTTAACATTCTTAAGAGCACATTTGTTTAGTTCAACGCAGTTCTCTCTTTTTTCTTTTTTTTTATGTCCTGCTAACGGTGTTACACACCTTTAATTAACATGCTCACACCCCCATCAGGGGATTATCTCCTATTTCAGAGGATTCCCACCCTCTGTCACTTGTTTTACACCAGTTGTGTATTTTTTTATTTTTCCATATTGTATTGTTACAGTTTTTTAACATTGTTTCTTTTATGTGCCCAGGGAAATTTAATGAAACCTAGTAATTTCTTCATGTCATGGGAAAACCTGTATGCTTATGTTATTTACTTTGTAGGTTTATATGGCTAGGTCGTCTCTAAAAATACAGACTATCCAAATTATTACACAGAATGTGAAGGGTATCAATAGCCCAAACAAGAGAACTATGGCCATTCGAGATTTATGCAAAAGAGGTGGACACATATTATTACTGCAGGAGACTCATTTTAAAGCTAACAAAATTCCCAAATACTTCTCCCCACACTTCCCTCATCACTATCATAGTACATGTCCCACTAAAAAAATAAATGGAGTAAGCATATTGCTACATAAGTCCATCCCCTTCAAACTCCTTCAAGTGGATAAAGATAAAGAAGGCAGGTACATAGGTATAACAGGCCTGTTGTTTGGTAAACCGGTCACCATAGTAAACCTTTATGCCCCCAACGCTGGTCAAGATAAATTTTTCTCCCGCATCTCCATTAAGATATCCGATCTCCAGAAAGGCCCGCTTGTGGTTGCCGGAGATTTTAACACTCCCGAAGATCCTGAATTAGATTGCTCAAATTCTAACCCTAGACTTAACTGGAAATTTTTACACTCAATCTGGCAGAACATTAAGTCTCTGACTCCCCATGATGCTTGGAGGTATGCTCATCCACAAATGAGGGATTACACCTTCTTTTCACACCCACAAAAAAGCTATTCCAGACTTGACTACATCCTGGTAGATCACATTGCCCTCTCCTTAGTTAAAGATATCCATATAAAACATACATCCTGGTCAGACCATTCCCTGGTGGAGTGTAAATTGGAATGGCCATCTATCCTGATAAAACCCTTCTCCTGGAAATTAGACGACTCCTTACTTTCTGACCCACAGACAGTGGAGAAACTTAACAAACAATTAGACCTCTACTTCTCTCTCAACAACCTTCCTGATTTGGGAAGCCCATAAGGCTTTCATAAGGGGCGACCTCATTAAGATTAAAGCAACTAAGAAAAAACAATCCCTAACAACATATACTAGGCTAGCACAGGAAGTCTCTGAGGCAGACTATCTCTTAAAACTACAGCCAAAAGACCAAACTCTACTCGCTACCCTAAATGACAAGCGAAATACTCTTAATCAATATTTACAAATAGAATCCCAAAAACACAAATGGGTTGAGGAGGGATCCCTACACTGTAGAAAGAAAAAAAAACATAACGGCATACTGCCAGACTGTATGTCAGTACCTAAGTTGTCTGGTGAGGAGTGTGGTTGGGGGTAGAGAGTTGTTTGGGAGGGAGGTGGAAGGTGTCAGGCCGAAGGGTAATCCCTACATTACAACACTATTACCCTTACCAGCTAACTAACTAACCCCTTCACTGCTGGGAATTTCAAAAGTATGGTGCACAGCTGCAATTAGAGGCCTTCTAATTACCAAAAAGCAATGGCAAAGCCATTCATGTCTGCTATTTATGAACAAAATCCCAGATAAGCTTTTACATCCATTTGAGTTATGATTGTACAAACGGTAGGTAAATAATTTCAGTAAGAAACCTAAAGTTTGTAACATAATTTATGCTTACGTAATAAATTAATTTCTTTCATGGTGGTGAGAGTCCACAATCCATTAATCCTGGGAATTACCCTTCCTGACCACTAGGAGGAGGCAAAGATTTACAAATTACAAAGGCCCTATAAAACTCCTCCCACCTCTATGATAGCTAGTCTAATGTATAGCCAAGAAAAAAGGAAAATAGATCCAAAAAAAGGAGTATGGAAAAAAGCAGTGCAAAAAAATACAAACTACCACCAGAAAAAATAACAGGGTAGGGTCTTGTGGACTCTCACCACCATGAAAGAAAGTAATGTATCAGGTAAGTATAAATTATGTTTCCTTTCATACAGGTGATGAGAGTTCATAATCCATTATTCCCGGGAAACTAATACCCAAGCAGTGAAGTCCATGAGTAATGAGGGTGGGACAAACATGATATATCATAAAGCATTTCTTTTTTTCAGAAAAAATTATATATATTTTTTTTAAATGTATTAATTTTATGCAGAATAAAAATAAACAAAGTAAGAGACACGCATCTACCAGTAACAACCACCTGAAGGATTTTCCTACTAAAGGATGTCTCAAAAGAAGCAAAAACAAAAAAAATGGTAGAATTTAGTGAACGTATGCAGAGAAAACCAAGTAGGTGCTTCCAAAATCTGATCTTCAGAGGCCTCATTCTAAGGAAGAAATTATGAAAAGAGCAAGACAGAAGCATCCTATAAGGTTCAGAGCAGCTTCCATACAGGTATTCGAGGACCTGACATACAGGACTTTATTAAAGAGAAGGGAGCTCAGGCCTTTAACAACTAAGCTGAGGCAACTCAACATTCCAACATTCCATGTCGATGGGGCCACCCATTTCATCTGCAAGTTTCCTGGAAAGGCAAGAGGTTATTGTGTCATTCACAGGAGTACATGGACCAGATCTGCAAGACCCTGGAAATGAATCTACCACCTCCGCGGGACGATTCCAATTGTCCCGCGGCCACAGTAGACCTACACCCACCTCCGCTTCCGCAAAGGGAGGAGTGGCAGGAAGCCTTCTCCAGAAAATCCCGCAAAACTAAACCTGGTCCTATGCCATCTGACTCGATGGGCTGACAGCCCTAGGATGGTAACTACTAGCCAGGTTGATTTAGCCCTTTAGGGGGCTTTATTGTAGAACTTTATGATAAATAAAGGTATTCTAGCTATTTTACATATGAGGACTTGTTCTAAATGAATATTATGTCATAGGGAGGTAGGAATGATAATATGTTCTAGCATGGTATAAGTGATGTGCTGAGTTTGAACACAAAATAATATGTTAATGATGTTTCTTCAAATCTCATTCACATCAGGTCATGTCCCAATGAGATAGGGACACATGCTTTAACATTCTTAAGAGCACATTTGTTTAGTTCAACGCAGTTCTCTCTTTTTTCTTTTTTTTTATGTCCTGCTAACGGTGTTACACACCTTTAATTAACATGCTCACACCCCCATCAGGGGATTATCTCCTATTTCAGAGGATTCCCACCCTCTGTCACTTGTTTTACACCAGTTGTGTATTTTTTTATTTTTCCATATTGTATTGTTACAGTTTTTTAACATTGTTTCTTTTATGTGCCCAGGGAAATTTAATGAAACCTAGTAATTTCTTCATGTCATGGGAAAACCTGTATGCTTATGTTATTTACTTTGTAGGTTTATATGGCTAGGTCGTCTCTAAAAATACAGACTATCCAAATTATTACACAGAATGTGAAGGGTATCAATAGCCCAAACAAGAGAACTATGGCCATTCGAGATTTATGCAAAAGAGGTGGACACATATTATTACTGCAGGAGACTCATTTTAAAGCTAACAAAATTCCCAAATACTTCTCCCCACACTTCCCTCATCACTATCATAGTACATGTCCCACTAAAAAAATAAATGGAGTAAGCATATTGCTACATAAATCCATCCCCTTCAAACTCCTTCAAGTGGATAAAGATAAAGAAGGCAGGTACATAGGTATAACAGGCCTGTTGTTTGGTAAACCGGTCACCATAGTAAACCTTTATGCCCCCAACGCTGGTCAAGATAAATTTTTCTCCCGCATCTCCATTAAGATATCCGATCTCCAGAAAGGCCCGCTTGTGGTTGCCGGAGATTTTAACACTCCCGAAGATCCTGAATTAGATTGCTCAAATTCTAACCCTAGACTTAACTGGAAATTTTTACACTCAATCTGGCAGAACATTAAGTCTCTGACTCCCCATGATGCTTGGAGGTATGCTCATCCACAAATGAGGGATTACACCTTCTTTTCACACCCACAAAAAAGCTATTCCAGACTTGACTACATCCTGGTAGATCACATTGCCCTCTCCTTAGTTAAAGATATCCATATAAAACATACATCCTGGTCAGACCATTCCCTGGTGGAGTGTAAATTGGAATGGCCATCTATCCTGATAAAACCCTTCTCCTGGAAATTAGACGACTCCTTACTTTCTGACCCACAGACAGTGGAGAAACTTAACAAACAATTAGACCTCTACTTCTCTCTCAACAACCTTCCTGATTTGGGAAGCCCATAAGGCTTTCATAAGGGGCGACCTCATTAAGATTAAAGCAACTAAGAAAAAACAATCCCTAACAACATATACTAGGCTAGCACAGGAAGTCTCTGAGGCAGACTATCTCTTAAAACTACAGCCAAAAGACCAAACTCTACTCGCTACCCTAAATGACAAGCGAAATACTCTTAATCAATATTTACAAATAGAATCCCAAAAACACAAATGTGTATAAAACAAAAATATTATGGGGAGGGGAATAGATCTGGGAAACTCTTGGCTAGAGCATTAAAAAACAATCACTCCAGTCATATATTCACTCTCTTACTTCACAGCAAGGTAAGGCATTTGAAGATACAAAAAACATAGGCATGTTTAAATCATTTTATCACAAGTTATATAACTTATTTCCAAATAGATCCCATGAGTTACATAAGACTCTATGTGATAAATACCTCAAAGACATTTCACTCCCCGAACTAAGCACTACAGAGAAAGATTTATTAGATGCTCCAAATACTAGCAAAGAGATTCTGGACGCTATAATAGACTTGAAGCCGGAGAAAGCCCCCGGCCCAGACGGTTTCTCAAATAGATATTACAAAAAGCCCAACTGACCCCCTACCTTCTTACCCTCTTTAACTACATTTCTGACTCTAACAGGTTCCCGGACACTATGTTACAGGCACATATTTCAATACTTCCTAAGCCAGGCAAGCCCCCTACATCTCCGGCAAATTTTCGACCCATCTCCTTACTAAATGTGGACCTAAAATTGTATGCTAAAATTTTAGCAAATAGAATTAACAATTTCCTACCAAATTTGATCCATTACGATCAAGTAGGGTTCGTCCCGTTTCGGGAGGCCAGGGACAACGCGTGCAAGGTAGTACACCTCATGGAATATACTAAAAACTTAAATATCCCTTCTGCATTTCTATCAACCGACGCCAAGAAGGCTTTTGATAGACTGGACTGGACTTTTCTCCGGTCCACTCTCCAAATATTTGGCTTTCCCAATACATTTATTAACAACATTTTTGCTCTTTATTCTTATCCCTCAGCCCAAGTTAGAGTTAATGGGGCTTTGTCTGACTTTTTTGAAATCCGTAATGGGACCTGCCAAGGTTGTCCCCTTTCCCCTTTATTGTTCGTGTTGTCCCTGGAGCCCCTGGCGGAGCGAATTCGTAACAACCCAAACATACACGGCATTACATTGGGAGGAGAAACCTACAAATTGGCAACGTTTGCCGATGATATCCTAATGACCTTGTCCTCTCCACGACAATCCTTGACAGCTGTCCAATATGAATTAGAAGCGTTTGGCGAGGTTTCAAATTTCTAAATTAATCATAATAAATCAGAAATTCTCCTCTTAAATATGTCGGCTGAAGATCTTTTATTAATTAAACAACAATTCCCCTTTAAAATCCAGAACCACGCTTTAAAATACTTAGGGATTTTTCTCACACCCAAATTAGACGACCTACGAAAATTAAATTATGGTAGACTCTTAGAAGAGTTTATACAATTGTCCTCCTCCTGGCTCACAAAGAATATCTCCTGGTTGGGTAGAATCGCAGCAACAAAAATGACCCTTTTGCCAAAGGCATATGTCCTACAGGCTCTGCCTATCCCCGGCACTAATACATATATCCGGAAACTTCAGGCCATAGTAGACACATATATTTGGCACCGAAGGCCCCCAAGGATAGCGAAAAGCACCATGTATACACATAGGGAAGATGGGGGTCTAGGGGTTCCCAGCATTTTTCTGTACAAGCTGGTGACTTCACTGAACAGAGTAATTGATTGGTGTAGGCAAGGAGAAAATTCTCACAAGAGATGTGTTCAGCTGGAGCAACAATTGCTGGGAGTCTCTTGTTTGGGTAGTATCTGTTGGGCCCCCTAAAAACCCTGTATGGATTCCCTAGCCACCTACCCAATTCTTAAGGAGGTCTGGTCAGACTGGATGCTGATTAGAAGTAAATTCCACCTCATTACTTCACACTATTCTCCACTAACAATTTTACACCCGAATAGAGAGTTCCCGGTAGAGGCACCTAGATGTCCACCCAGTAGACCAAATTCAACCTCTCTGAGAGGCCACGTACCTATATACCTCCTATTGACACAAGGCCAGATGTCCTCTAGAGAGGTATTGCTGGAAAGAGATTTAACCCAATTTAACTCCTGGTTGTACTATAACCAGGTAAGACATTTCCTTGTCTTTCACAAATCACACAAAGACATGCTAAGACCTCTCACAATCTTTGAATCCCTTTGCTCGTCACCAACCCCTCCTAAAAAAATAATCTCTCTAATGTACCAATGCCTTCTTAAATCTTACTATCCCACAAAACCGAATTACACGCTTAGCTGGGAGAAAGAGCTCAATAGACACATTTCGGCCAAACAATGGTCTTCTTGGTTTAAAGCTACAGCCAAGTCGGCCCACTCTGCGGCAGGGCTAGAAACTAATTTAAAGATCATAACTAGATGGTGTTTAACCCCGAGTAAATTGAAACATATGTTCATAAATGCCAGTGACAGATGCTGGAGAGGCTGCGGCCAAGTGGGCACTATGTGCCATATTTGGTGGGATTGCGCTGTGATAAAACCTTTTTGGACGCAAATTCATGAAATAGCTTGCACCATAACTGGTGTTCAAGTTGCGCTTTCCCCAGAGGTGATTCTTTTTAATGCCACTCCAACGACCCCTTGCAAAATCAGAAAACATCTCTATAAAATTTTAATAAACGCTGCCAAACGACTTATTCCTACACTTTGGAAAAAAAACCAAGTTCCAAGTTTAGGTCAATGGATTGATCGAGTGAAAAATACATTAATCTTGGAGAGATTCCATTATTTCAAAACAGGTCAGTTAAATTTTTTCCATGACATGATGTTCCTTTGGGAACAGTATAATTATGCAACCATACAAAAAAAACCTAATTGATAAGAGTACAGGAAAGTACCGTAGTTGGGAAGAGGAGGAAAGACATTCTTCCAATTTGTGACCACTGTTGCGTTTAACTCCCTGGTTTGTTTTTGTTTCTGTTTCTGGTTTTGTTTTTGTTTTAGAATGTTTAGTTTTGTTGTTGTATATATGTCTCATTGTTTATGCATATCTCATTATGCATCACCACCTGCACCATACAAGGAGAGCGTACTACGTTAATCTCTACCATAGTTGTACTTTTATCACCTGAATTGAACTTTATAAACAAGTGGTGGTGTCTGGACAATTCTGCTTAAACATATATTTTTATATGTAAGATGTTACCATTGCATAAGCTGTAACTTGCATATTTGTTTGTCTGAAACTTTATTTGAAATAAAAAGAAAGATATAAAAAAAAAAAAAAAAAAAAAAAAAAAAGCATCAACAAAGGAATCTGAAAATAATTGTGCTTTATACAAAAAAATCATAACCACCATAAGAAAAGGGTGGGCCTCATGGACTCTTGCCAATATGAAAGAAATGAATTTATCAGGTAAGTTCTTATATAAATTATGTTTTCTTTCATGTAATTGGCAAGAGTCCATGAGCTAGTGACGTATGGGATATCAAATACCCAAGATGTGGAACTCCACGCAAGAGTCACTGGAGAGGGAGGGATAAAAATAAACAACAGCCATATGCTGAAAAATTAATGCACAACCCAAAATATAAGTTATTCTCATGAAGAAAAGAAAAACTTAAAACATCAGCAGAAGAATCAAACTGAAACAGCTGCCTGAATAACTTTTCTACCAAAAACTGCTTCTGAAGAAGCAAATACATCAAAATGGTAGAATTTAGTTAATGTATGCAGAGGACCAAGTTGCCGCTTTGCAAATCTGATCAACTGAAGCTTCATTCTTAAAAGCCCACAAAGTGGAGACTGATCTAGTAGAATGAGCTGTAATTCTCTGAGGCGGAGCCTGACCTGACTATAAATAAGCTTGATGAATCAAAAGCTTTAACCAAGAAGCCAAGGAAATAGCAGAAGCCTTCTGACCTTTCCTAGAGATCCAGAGAATATAACAAATAGACTAGAAGTCTTTCTGAAATCTTTAGTGGCTTCAACATAATATTTCAAAGCTCTCACCACATCCAAAGAAAGTAAGGATTTTTCCAAAGAATTCTTAGGATTAGGACACAAGGAAGGGACAACAATTTCTCTACTAATGTTGTTAGAATTCACAACCTTAGGTAAGAACTTAAATGAAGTCCGCAAAACCGCCTTATCCTGATGAAAAAGAGATTCACAAGAAAGAGCAGACAGCTCAGAAACTCTTCTAGCAGAAGAGATGGACAAAAGGAACAACAATTTCCAAGAAAGTAGTTTAATGTCCAAAGAGTGCATAGGCTCAAATGGAGGAGCCTGTAACACCCTCAAAACCAAATTAAGACTCCAAGGAGGAGAAATTGATTTAATGACAGGCTTAATACGAACTAAAGCCTGAACAAAACAGTGAATATCAGGAAGAGTAGCAATCTTTCTGTGAAATAAAACAGAAAGAGCAGAGATTTGTCCCTTCAAAGTACTTGCAGACAAACCTTTATCCAAACCATCCTGAAGAAACTGTAAAATTCTAGGAATTCTAAAAGAATGCCAAGAGAATTTATGAGAAGAACACCATGAAATGTAAGTCTTCCAAACTCGATAATAAATCTTCCTAGAGACAGATTTACGAGCTTGTAACATAGTATTAATTACTGAGTCAGAGAAACCTCAATTTCCATACCTTCAAATTTAATGATTTGAGATCCTGATGGAAAAATGGACCTTGAGACAGTAGGTCCGGCCTTAACAGAAGTGGCCAAGGTTGGCAACTGGACATCCGAACAAGATCCGCATACCAAAACCTGTGGGGCCATGCTGGAGCCACCAGCAACACAAATGATTGTTCCATGATGATCTTGGAGATCACTCTTGGAAGGAGAACTAGATATAAGCAGGTTGATAACACCAAGGAAGTGTCAGTGCATCTACTGCTTCTGCCTGAAAATCCCTGGACCTCGACAGGTATCTGGGAAATTTCTTGTTTAGATGAGAAGCAGATCTATTTCTGGAAGCCCCCACATCTTAACAATCTGAGAAAACACATCCGGATGGAGAGACCACTCCCCTGGATGTAAAGTCTGATGGCTGAGACAATCCGCCTCCCAATTGTCTACACCTGGGATATGAACTGCAGAAATTAGACAGGAGCTGGATTCCACCCAAACAAGTATCCGAGATACTTCTTTCATAGCTTGGAGACTGTGAGTCCTACCCTGATGATTGACATATGCCAGGAACAAACAAAGTTCAATCCAGCACTACAGCAGTCAGCAAACTGCAAAGTCACTCAGGAGCCTCACTCAAAGCTCCAGCCAAGTATTCAAAAATCCACAGGAGAGTGACAGCAGAATAAAACTTTGACATATGATTGACATATGCCACCGTTGTGATATTGTCTGTCTGAAAACAAATGAACAGTTCTCTCTTCAACAGAGGCCAAAACTGAAGAGCTCTGAGAAACGCAAGGAGTTCTAAAATATTGATTGGTAATCTCGCCTCTTTAGATTTTCAAACCCCTTGTGCTGTTAGAGATCCCCATACAGCTCCCCAACCTGAAAGACTTGCATCTGTTGTGATCACAGTCCAGGTTGGCTGACCAAAAGAGGCCCCTTGAACTAAACGCTGGTGATTTAACCACCACGTCAGAGAGTGTCGAACATTGGGATTTTAGGATATTAATTGTGATATCCTTGTATAATCCCGGCACCATTGATTCAGCATGCAAAGCTGGAGAGGTCTCATTCGAAAACGAGCAAAAGGAATCACGTCCGATGCTGCAGTCCTGAGGCCTAAAACTTCCATGCACCTAGCCACTGAAGGGAATGGCTGAGACTGAAGGTGCCGACATGCTGCAACCAATTTCAAACGTCTCTTGTCTGTTAGAGACAGAGTCATGGGCACTGAATCTATCTGGAAACCTAAAAAGGTGACCTTTGTCTGAGGAATCAAGAAACTTTTTGGTAAATTGATCCTCCAACCATGTTTTCGAAGAGACAACACTAGTTGATTTGTGTGAGATTCTGCAGAACTTAAAGACTGAGCTAGTACCAAGATATCGTCCAAATAAGGAAACACAGTTGAAAAGATTCTTGGAGCTGTTGCCAGGCCAAATGGAAGAGCAACAAATTGGTAATGCTTGTCTAGAAAAGAGAATCTCAGGAACTGATAATGTTCTGGATGAATCGGAATATGAATGTAAGCATCCTGCAAGTCTATTGTAGACATATAATGTCCTTGCTGAACAAAAGGCAGAATAGTCCTTATAGTCACCATCTTGAAAGTTGGTACTCTTACATAACGATTCAAAATTTTCTTTCTTTGGGGCAATGAATAGATTTGAATAAAACCCCAGACTTTGTTCCTGAAAAGGAACCGGCATGATTACCCCTGAAACCTCCAGGTCTGAAACACACCAGGAAAGCCTGAGCTTTTACTGGATTTACTGGGAATGCATGAGAGAAAAAAATCTTCTCACAGGAGGTCTTACTCTGAATCCTATTCGGTACCCCTGAGAGACAATGCTCTGAATCCATTGATTTTGGACAGAATTTGCCCAAACATCCTTGAAAAACCTTAATCTGCCCCCTACCAGCTGAGCTGGAATGAGGGCCGCACCTTCATGCGGACTTAGGGGCTGACTTTGGTTTCTTAAAAGTCTTGAATTTATTCCAATTTGAGGAAGGCTTCCAATTGGAAACAGATTCCTTGGGGGAGGATTAGGTTTTTGTTCCTTATTTTGACGAAAGGAACGAAAACGATTAGGAGCCTTAGATTTACCCTTCGGTTTTTTACCCTGAGGCAAAAAAGCTCTCTTCCCTCCAGTAAAAGTTGAAATAATAGAATCCAACTGAGAACCAAATAAATTATTACCTTGGAAAGAAAGAGATAGCTATCTAGACTTAGATGTCATATCAGCATTCCAAGATTTAAGCCACAAAGCTCTTCTAGCTAAAATAGCTAAAGACATGGATCTAACATCAATTTTGATAATATCAAAAATTGCATCACAAATAAAATGATTAGCATGTTGTAGTAAACAAACAATGCTATATAAGTCAGAATCCAATTCTTGTTGCGCTAAATTCTCCAACCAAAAAGTTGAAGCAGCTGCAACATCAGCCAAAGAAATTGCAGGCCTAAGAAAATGACCTGAATATAAATAGGCTTTCCTTAGGTAAGATTCAAGCTTCCTATCTAAAGGATCTTTAAAGGAAGTACTATCTTCCATAGGAATAGTGATTCATTTAGCAAGAGTAGAAATAGCCCCATCAACTTTGGGGATCTTTTCCCAAAACTCTATTGAAATTGCTGGTAAAGGATACAATTTTTTAAACCTTGCAGAAGTATTAAAAGGAGTACCCAGCTTATTCCATTCCTTAGAAATCATATCAGAAATAGCATCAGGAATAGGAAAAACCTCTGGAGTAACCACAGGAGGTTTAAAAACAGAATTTAAACGTTTACTGGTTTTAATATCAAGAGGACTAGCTTCCTCAATATCCAAAGTAATTAACACTTCTTTTAACAAAGAACGCATATAATCCATTTTAAATAAATAAGTATATTTGTCGGTGTCAATATCTGAGGAATGATCTTCTGAATCAGATAGACCCTCATCAGAGGTAGATAATATATTATGTTGTCGGTCATTTGAAATTTCATCAACTTTATGAGAAGTTTTAAAAGACTTCTGAATAGAATCAGTAACAAACCTGCCTTTTTCACCAAAAAATTCTCGCGCCAAGAATGACGCAATAAAGTGTAGCATTTGGCGCACCTGCAAGCCTAAGTCAACCCGCAATTTGAAACAAAGTAGTCAATTTGAAAAAAAGACTAAACCCCCAATTATGAAACTGACAATCTGCAAAAGGAAATACATGAACCTGACTCATGGCAAATATAAGTATAATACATATATTTAGAACTTTATATAAATGCATAAAGTGCCAAACCATAGCTGAGGTGTCTTAAGTAATAAAAACATACTTACCCAAAGACACCCATCCACATATAGCAGATAGCCAAACCAGTACTGAAACAGTTATCAGTAGAGGTAATGGTATATGAGAGTATATCGTCGATCTGAAAAGGGAGGTAGGAGATGAATCTCTACGACCGATAACAGAGAACCTATGAAAAAGACCCCCGTTAGGAAAATCATTTCATTCAAAAGGTGATACTCTCCACGTCCCTCTGACATTCGCTGTACTCTGAGAGGAATCGGGCTTCAAAATGCTGAGAAGCGCATGTCAACGTAGAAATCTTAGCACAAACTTACTTCACCACCTCCATAGGAGGCAAAGTTTGTAAAACTGAATTATGGGTGTGGTGAGGGGTGTATTTATAGGCATTTTGAGGTTTGGGAAACTTTGCCCCTCCTGGTAGGATTGTATATCCCATACGTCACTAGCTCATGGACTCTTGCCAATTACATGAAAGAAATGAATGTAGCTTGCTGCCGCTACCAGACCAGAGTGGGAGCGAGCTTCATTTATTTTAATGGCACGATCGGGCCGGCTGTGACTAGACAGCGTGCCTGATGCGCTTAGAAAAAAACAGACCCTTTAAGTAGTGCAAGGAGCGGTGGTCTGTAAAATACATTTTTGTAGGAAAATATCTGTGACATACTTTGATTTAGAAACATAGCGCTAACCTAATGCTGTATAATTCTGCACTATGTGCAGAATTATATAACATTATTTGGTGGGTTTACTGGCCCTTTAAGCCTAGATCCCAAGGACAACCTTAGCTTCCTGACCTTTCCTAGAGCCATCCTTAGTTGCCAGGAAATAGTACTTCAAAGGTCTGACAACATCCAAATTAAGGATCCATATAACCATAGAATTATTTGGATTACGACAAAAAGAAGGAACAACTATTTCCCTACTCAAATTGTCGGACGACACCATCTTACGTAAAAAGTCAAATTTAGTTCTCAAAACTGCCTTATGAAAATATGATGAGGATCACAAGAAAGGGCAGATAACTCAGAAACTCTTCTAGCCGAAGAGATTGCCAAAAGAAACAGCAACTTCCAAGATTAAAGCTTGATATCCACCTTATGCATGGGCTCAAAATGAAGAGCCTGCAAAACCATTAAAACCAAGTTAAGACTCCAAGGAGGAGAAATTGGTTTTATAACAGGTATAATCCTGAACTAAAACCTGAACAAAACAATAAATATTACAGTTTATTTGTTTATGAAACAAAACTAAAAGGGCAGAAATACAACCTCAGAGATCTAGCCCTTATCTAAAACCATCCTGCAGAAATTGCAAAAGCCTTAGAATTTTAAAAGACTACCAGGAAAAAATATGATCCAATCACCATTTAATATAGGCCTTCCAAACCTTATGATAGATTTTTCTAGTCACAGGTTTACAAGCCTAAATCTATGTCTCTAACACAGATTCTGAAAAACACCTCTGCTTAAGAACTAACGCCTAGATTTAGAGTTCTGCGGCCAAAGGGGTGTGTTAGCTACGCGTGCTTTTTTTCCCACGCACCTTTTAAATACCGCTGGTATTTAGAGTTCACAGAATGGCTGGGTTTTCAGTGTGTTAGGCTCCAAAAAGGGAGCGTAGAGCATAATTTAACGCCACTGCAACTCCAGCGGTGCTTACGGAAGCGGCCAGCTTCAAAAACGTGCTCGTGCACGATTCCCCCATAGAAAACAATGGGGCTGTTTGAGCTGAAAAAAAACCTAACACCTGCAAAAAAGCCGCGTTCAGCTCCTAACGCAGCCCCATTGTTTTCTATGGGGAAACACTTCCTACGTCTGCACCTAACACTCTAACATGTACCCCGAGTCTAAACACCCCTAACCTTATGCTTATTAACCCCTAATCTGCCACCCCCGCTATCGCTGACACCTGCATATTATTATTAACCCCTAATCTGCCGCTCCGTACACCACCGCCACCTACATTATAGCTATGTACCCCTAATCTGCTGCCCCTAACACCGCCGACCCCTATATTATATTTATTAACCCCTAATCTGCCCCCCACAACGTCGCCGCCAGCTACCTACACTTATTAACCCCTAATCTGCCGAGCGGACCGCACCGCTATTATAATAAAGTTATTAACCCCTAATCCGCCTCACTCCCGCCTCAATAACCCTATAATAAATAGTATTAACCCCTAATCTGCCCTCCCTAACATCGCCGACACCTAACTTCAATTATTAACCCCTAATCTGCCGACCGAATCTCGCCGCTACTGTAATAAATGGATTAACCCCTAAAGCTAAGTCTTACCCTAACACTAACACCCCCCTAAATTAAATATAATTTAAATCTAACGAAATAAATTAACTCTTATTAAATAAATTATTCATATTTAAAGCTAAATACTTACCTGTAAAATAAACCCTAATATAGCTACAATATAAATTATAATTATATTATAGCTATTTTAGGATTTATATTTATTTTACAGGTAACTTTGTATTTATTTTAACCAGGTACAATAGCTATTAAATAGTTAAGAACTATTTAATAGCTAAAATAGTTAAAATAATTACAAAATTACCTCTAAAATAAATCCTAACCTAAGTTACAATTAAACCTAACACTACACTATCAATAAATTAATTAAATAAAATACCTACAATTACCTACAATTAAACCTAACACTACACTATCAATAAATTAATTAAATACAATATCTACAAATAAATACAATGAAATAAACTAACTAAAGTACAAAAAATAAAAAAGAACTAAGTTACAAAAAATAAAAAAATATTTACAAACATCAGAAAAATATTACAACAATTTTAAACTAATTACACCTACTCTAAGCCCCCTAATAAAATAACAAAGACCCCCAAAATAAAAAAATGCCCTACCCTATTCTAAATTACAAAAGTTCAAAGCTCTTTTACCTTACCAGCCCTGAACAGGGCCCTTTGCGGGGCATGCCCCAAAGAATTCAGCTCTTTTGCCTGTAAAAAAAACATACAATACCCCCCCCAACATTACAACCCACATACCCCTAATCTAACCCAAACCCCCCTTAAATAAACCTAACACTAAGCCCCTGAAGATCTTCCTACCTTATCTTCACCATACCAGGTTCACCGATCGATCCAGAAGAGCTCCTCCGATGTCTTGATCCAAGCCCAAGCGGGGGGCTGAAGATGTCCATGATCCGGCTGAAGTCTTCATCCAAGCGGGAGCTGAAGAGGTCCATGATCCGGCTGAAGTCTTCTATCAACGGCATGTTCAATCTTCTTTCTTCCGGATCCATGTTCATCCCGCCGACGCGGAACATCCATCTTCACCGACGACTTCCTGACGAATGACTGTTCCTTTAAGGGACGTCATCCAAGATGGCGTCCCTCGAATTCTGATTGGCTGATAGGATTCTATCAGCCAATCGGAATTAAGGTAGGAAAATTCTGATTGGCTGATGGAATCAGCCAATCAGAATCAAGTTCAATCCGATTGGCTGATTCAATCAGCCAATCAGATTGAGCTCGCATTCTATTGGCTGTTCCGATCATAATATAGGGGTCGGCGGTATTAGGGGCAGCAGATTAGGGGTACATAGGGATAATTTAGCTGGCGGCGGTGTACGGAGCGGCAGATTAGGGGTTAAAAAATTTAATAGAGTGGTGGCGATGTGGGGGGACCTCGGTTTAGGGGTACATAGGTAGTTTATGGGTGTTAGTGTACTTTAGAGCACAGTAGTTAAGAGCTTTATAAACCGGCGTTAGCCCAGAAAGCTCTTAACTACTGACTTTTTTCTGCGGCTGGAGTTTTGTCGTTAGATTTCTAACGCTCACTTCAGCCACGACTCTATATACCGGAGTTAGAAAGATCCCATTGAAAAGATAGGATACGCAATTGACGTAAAGGGATCTGCGGTATGGAAAAGTTGCGGCTGGAAAGTGAGCGTTAGACCCTTTCCTGACTGACTCCAAATACCGGCGGTAGCCCAAAACCAGCGTTAGGAGAATCTAACGCTGGTTTTCACGGCTACCGCCCAACTCTAAATCTAGGCCTAAGCATTCAATCTCCATGCCAACAAGCTTAGAGATTTGAGATCCTGATGAAAAAACGGACCTTGAGATAGAAGATCCTGTTGCAGAGGAAGAGGCCATGGAGGACAACTGGACATCTGAACTAGATCCACAAACCAAGTTCTGCGAGACCTTGCCGGAGCAATCAATATCATAGATGCCCCCTCCCTCCTGCCTGATTCTGGCAATTACTCCTGGTAGAAGAACCAGAGGAGGAAAAACATATGCTAGTTGAAAAAAAACAAGGAGCTAATAGAGCATCCACAAACTCTGCCTCAGAAACACTGGGCTTTGCAAAGTACTTGGGAAGCTTGTTGTTTAACCGAGAGGCCCTTAGATCTATTTCTGGGAGACTACAAAGATCTAGAATCTGAATGAAAACATCCCTGCATACAAAGACCACTCCCCTGGATGCAGGGATTGACAAATTAGGAAGTCTGCTTCCAAGTTGCTCACCCTTGGAATATGAACTGCAGATAGGGTTGCCACCTCAGCCATGTTTTCTTGGACACTTATGAGTTACACATGCTGCAGGGTGTGCAGGGAGGAACATGTATTGTGTTTCTGGACAGCACTATTCATATTCCTCCCTGCAAACTCTACAGCATGTGTAACTCATAAGTTTTCTGTATTTTAAGGGACAGGTGGCAACCCTAACTGCAGATATTTTGCAACAATTGCCCTTTGCCCAAGAAATAATTAAATATACTCCCTTCATGGCTAGGGAAGTGCAAGTTCCCCCTGATGATTGATATATGCTACTGCTGTAAGATTGTCTGATAGAAAGCACAGATAAGGCTCTTTTCCCCACAGGTACCAACACTGGAGTGCCCTGAAAATTACATGGAGTTCCAAAACATTTATCGGTAACCTTGCCTCCTGAGGAGACCAAATTCCCTGTGCTCTCCGAGAACCCAAGATTGCACCCCAACCTGAAAGACTTGCATCTGTCATGATCACAGTCTAGAAAGGACAAACAAAAGAAGCCCCCTGAATAATAACATGATGATACAGCTACCAAGACTGTCTTGTTTTGTAATCCAGACGGATTCTCTGGAAAAGCAGAAGAGGCCTCATGTAAAATTGAGCAAATGGAATAGTATCAACTGTGGAAATCATTGGGCCTAAAACTTCCATACAAAGGGCTACTGAAGGACATAGAGCAGAGTGAAGATTTGAACAAGCTGCAACCAACTTTAACCTTCTTAGTTCGTCCAAAGACAGTTTCATAGAGACAGAGTATATTTGAACACTTAGAAAAGAGATTCTTGACAGGGAAATAATTGAACTTTTTGGAAAATTGATCTTCATACCATGCTGCTGAAGAAACACAAGTCTGAGATACTGCTAAATGAAAAGATGGAGTTTGAACCAAAATATCGTCCAAGTAATGAAAAACCGAAATACCCTGGGCTCTTATCACAGCCAAGAGGATACCCAGATCCTTTGAAAATATCCTGGGAGCAGTACCAAGTCTAAATGAAGGAGTAACAAACTGAAAATGTTTGTCTAGCCAGGCAAACCTTAGAAACTGGAAATGATCCCTGTGAATAGGAATATGACGATAAGCATAATTTAAATCTTGTGGAGATAAAATTACCTTGCTGCACTAAGGACAGAATAGTCTGAATAGTTTGAATTTTGACATTTGGAACTCTGAGAAACTTGTTCAGGGCCTTTAAATCCAGAAGTTGTTTGAAAGTCCCTTCCTTCTTTGGAACAATGAAGAGGTTTGAATAAAAACTTAATTCTTGTTCCAATTCTTGGAACTATGACTTCTATAGATTCCAGATCCAAGACAGATTGAGAGAAAGCTCTTGCTTTTAAAGGAGCATTTATAACATGAGACAAAAAAAACCTTCCTGTGGGAGGTCTCACCCTATAACCTATTCGGAAACCCTGAGAAACAATACTCTGAACCAGGGGTCCCGAACAAACCGGAACCAAACCTCCTGGGAAAACAAGAGTAATAACCCCTACCAAAAAATCTGGATCAGAGGCTGTACCTTCATGCTGTCTTGGTAGAGGAAGCAGGTTTCTTAGACTGCTTAGATTTGAACTTTGCATCCATGTATAATTGGAAGATCTATTTTTCAAAGGAGAGGAAGAACATTTTTGTTCCTTGTTCTGGCGAAAGGAAAGAAAATGATTAGAAACTTTAAAATTACCCCCAGACTTCTTATCCTGGGGAAGTAAAGCTACCTTTCCCCCAGTCACAGTAGAAATAATAGAATCCAACCCAGAATCAAAGAACATATTTCCTTGAAACGAAAGAGATAAAAGTCTGGATTTAGATGCCATAAAGCCCTTCTGGAAAGGACTGCTAATAAAATACTCTTGGAATTAATCTTAATCATGTCCATAAGTGCATTACAAATAAAAACATTAGCAGATTTCAACAAATCTAAAAGGTTTAGAATAACATCCAAAAACTGCCCATACAGATTATCCAACCAAATAGAAGAAGCTGCAGCTACACAGAAAAAGCTAACTACAGGCCCAAAAAGCAAACCAGCTTACTGTAAAGCCCTCCTATATATGTTTCTATAGATATGTCAGTTCGGGTGCTATCAATTTAATTTGTAAAATATCTGACATGATGCAGTTAATTGAATGATGTCATGAGAGGTGGTGATATGGAAAGCATATTTAAGAGAGCTGTGTCTGTATAGATATATACATGATTAAGGACTACTAATTCCAAAATGTTGTATTTTATTTGTTTCACTTTTTTTCTAATAAATCTATAATTGCATTGGTGCTGCTGCTATTTCAATTTTTGAGAATCCCTCCTATGAAAGGATTCTAATTTCCTATTTATAGGATCCTCAAAAGTAGAACTATTTTCCAAGGGGATAGTAGTGTGCCTAGCCAAGGTATAAACAGCCTCATCCCTCTTATGAACTGTTTCCCAAAGCTCAACATTAGATGCCAGAAAAGGATACATTGTCCTAAATCTAGCAGAAGGATTAAAAAGGCTGCCAGTCTTAGACCAATCCTTAGAAACTATCTCAGAGACAGCATTAGGCGCAGGAAAAACCTTTTGGGAAGGTTTTTAGATCAAATTCTAACAATTATTAGACTTGTCCTCAGACTCCATGAATGCTTAAAAAAGACAAAACCTCTTTTAAAATGGAACAAATATAATCCACCTTAAACAAAAAGAAAAAAGGGATAAATTAGAATCATGATCAGAAACAAGCCCCCAATCATCAGAAAATAACTCATCCTCCAAGGATAAATCAGCTGAACCGGAACAGTATTTAATACAGGCTTAGAACTAGTAGGTAAATAATGAACTGACCTTTTACGCTTACTTGAAGGGAGCATAGTATCAAGGATACAACATCCTTGAATCCTGGAGAGAAATCTGTAGAACTCCTCTGGGTAGAACAGTTAAAGGGCAGACACCTTTAGAAGCCAGAACAGCATTAATCTGATTGGAATGCATCATAACATTTAAACAAGGGTTGCACAGCTGGATGCAGTATATCAGCATTTTTACAATATACACATTTCACATTGGTAGGAAAGAGCTCTTGAAGCAAGGAAAAAATGTACCCCCTCCAAACAGTATTAAATGGGGCAGCTAGGCCTCAGAGCACTAACCTGACATCAAATAATGAAAGATAGTATGCTGGAGAACCAAGCACACAATACATCTAACAGGGTACTCAGAACTAAAACAAGGAACGCATGCAGAAATTACATAAATAAAAAAAGGCAAAAGCACTTAAAACAAAAAACCCTGCAAGCAAAAAAAACAGTGTGCAATGTCCCGACTAGACAGAGTACAGCAGCACCGTAGAAAAATATCAAATGTTTTTATTGCAGCCAGTACAAGTACACAACGTTTCGAACCTAACGGTTCTTAGTCATGTATAAAATCAAACACTTTCAGTGTCTTAAATAGCCTATACACACACCTCCTACTGTGACATCACATAGGAATACATAGTTTCACATGGGTAATTATTTGACACCTCCCCTACCGATTTTAACCCTCTCAGTGCCTGTCAGGCTGAATAGTATATTGCTACAATTTACTTCCTTTCTATAACCTGTTAATAACACCCTTTGTATACTTATTTAGCAAATATTTTGCCTCAAATACTTATCAACCTGCAAGTTGACTTAAATACTAGACATATCAAGACCTTCAATATATTATATTGTAACACATTGTAACCCCTATTTATAGCATTTCTTATCAATAAAGAATATCACTTAAGATATATATTATGACTAGATTTTGTCATTAGTGGGTGTAGAAATACCTAGATAAGGGCCTCTAAATATATTAGATCCCTAAATCAAATCCACTGGGAATTTAATACCAATACTTCTGGGCATTTATAGAAGTATATCTGGGTATCTATAAAAAATACTGATAAGTCCCAGTCTCTATTCATACCTAACGGGCCCTTAGTTTCTAAATTATATATCCAGAATGCCTCTCTTTGTTTAAGTGTTTTCTCCCTATCACACCCTCTCCTTTCAATTGGCACAAATTCTATTATCTGATATCTTAGTTGATTTATGGCATGCCCTGCCTCTTTAAAGTGGCATGCAACTGGGGATTTAGGGTTCTTGGTCCTGATGTTCGATTTATGTTCCGTGATCCGATCACAGACCATTCTAGTTGTTTCACCTACATACATTTTGGAACATGGGCATTTAAGGATATATAACAAATTCTGTATTACAGGTAAAGAATCCTGAGATCAAACATTTCTTCCCTGTTTTAGGAGGAAAAAAATATCTCCCTTTAATAAGATTGTTGCAATTACAACAGCCCAATCATGGATAGCACCCATCTCTTTTTTGTCCCAAATAAGTTTGTCTGGATCATTTCTCACTCCCCAAATCAGATTTTACAAGTATAGCTCTCAATTTTTTTGCCCTCTTAAATGCTGCCATAGGGGGTTTCTGAAATTCCACAATATGGGGATTACTTAATTTTAATATATCCCAATGTTTATTGATTAGACGCATAATCTTATTGCTCTGATTATTAAAATGAGATACAAAGAGTAATCTATCTTTGTTCTTAACATTATGTCTAGTATTTCATCTGGTATCTTTCTTGTTAGAATGGGGGTTCTCATACATATCTTAGATCTGCTTAATTTCTTCATTAATAATTACCTCTGGGTAGCCTCTCTCCTTAAAGAGGTCTGCCATTTCCTGTAATCTGGATGTTAATATCTCTTTATTGGACACAATCCTGCCTATTCGTAAGAATTGACTTTTTGGCAGAGATTTTTTAAGGGGTACTGGATGGGCATTGTCAAAGTGTAGAAAATTATTACGATCTATACTCTTTTTGTATAAGTCTACTTGTATACCCTGACTGTCCTTATACACCCTAGTGTCAAGGAAATTGATTCCTTCCTCATCATATTCTAAAGTGAATTTTATATGGTCAGTGCCTCATTAAGTTGAGATACAAATTCCAATAGGGTCCCAACGTCGCCCAACCATATGCCGAAAATATAATCTATGTAGCACCACCAGGTGGCGCCACAATGCTTGAATATATGATTATCATAAACAAAAAGTTCTTCAAAACAATTCATAAAAATATTTGCATAGGTTGGAGCAACTTTGGAACCCATAGCAGCCCCCTTTAACTGTAGATAAAACTACAGTCTAGTCAAAATTAAACATTCAGATAGAACATCCAATTTTAATCAACTTTTTAATTTACTCCTATTATCAATTTTTCTTTATTCTCTTGGTATTTTTATTTGAAAAAGCAAGAATGTAAGCTTAGGAGCTGGCCCATTTTTGGTTCAGAACCTGCTGATTGGTGTCTGAATGTAGCCACCAATCAGCAAGTGCTACCCAAAATATGTGTGTATATTTTACAAATTAGATTGCACTTTGCATGTCTTTTATTTAAATTAAAAATGAAATACTGTCAGCTTCAGTTTCCCAGAGAGCATCATTACTTGCTATGGGCCAGATAATCAAACTCAAACATTCTCTATTTTGGAAAGAGAATATAGGGCTGACTTCACAGGGGCAGAACTTACTGAATTTTCTAAGAACAGGGGAGGAACTGGGAAATCCCAGAGAGATGAGAGATGCCTTCCATAGAAATCAATTAAGCTCTCTGGGATACAAAATTGCACATGGGAGAGAGAAGGTAACTGGATAACGCCTGGGGCTGATGATATAAAGTCTATTTTTGCATCAATTCCAAATTAAACTGAAATATTTTCACTACAATTTAACTTGTTTTTGTATATTTTAGTAAATTAAACTTTCTGTCAGTTATAAGTGTATTGTGAATTTTAAGCAAACTTGCATACAGCTGGCGAGACAAATCAGTGAGCCCAGCTTGTTTATAATGCTTAGAAGATTTCACAAGACTTGAGAGAGAGCTTCATACCCTGGGACCTCCCGTGTTCAGCCCAGAGAACTGCCCTACCCCCCACTTTCTGAAACTGTCCATTTACAGTGGAGAAAATATCAAGTGTAATGTAATTGTATACAAAGTATGATCCTAAGTTATGAAAGTAACACAGAAACTTTCAAAGCATAATCAGAATGTGTAAAATCGCTGCTAGATCAAAATATAAATGTACAGATAGTCCTCAATTTACGCCGGGGTTAGGTTCCGGAAGGAATGGTTGTAAATAGAAACCGGTGTAAATTGAAACCCAGTTTATAGTGTAAGTCAATGGGAAGTGAGAGAGTTAGGTTTCAGGCCCCTCTTAACATTGACATAAGTAACCTTATACAATATATTTAAAGGTTGAAATGAATACTATGAATGCTAAACAGCATTATAAACAATATAAAATAACCAAACAACAGGGTAGGGAGAGGTTGCTGCTTCTGGTGCTCATACAGCTGGGATAACTGGTGCAGGGTACTACTGGGCACTGAGGGCAAAAATCTACCCACTGCTAGTTCTACCTTCACCGGACTGAGTGGGCAAAAGAGAAATCATAATCTGGGCAAAAGGAGAAACAGACTTTGACCAGCAGAGGAGACAAACTCTGGGCAAGAGACAGGCTTACTTTGTGAAGAAGAGACCCTAGTTGGGCAAGATAAGTGTTAAAGCCTGGGCAGGAGCAGACAAGAGAAGAGGAGGTACAAGGAGAAGAGCAGAGACAAACAACCTGAGCTGGGAAACTGCATACATATCCATGCAAAGTTTAGCACTCTGCCCTGCAACTGTCACTCACATTGGATCCACCTACCATACCATTACCACCACACCTATCTAATGAGGTTTTTAAATTTGCTGCGTTACTCAGCTTCATCATCTGAGTGACGTGACTCTTACATGGGATGTCACTCATATGTATGCAGAAGCACTGTGCTACTCAGCTTCCCTGGGCAACTTAACAAAAAACAAATATATACCCATTTCAATTATTTATTTTTACCAGTGAAACCAATATAACATCTCAACATTCACAAATATACATTTCTGACATTCAAAAACAAAACAAAAACAAATCAGTGACCAATATAGCCACCTTTCTTTGCAAGGACACTCAAAAGCCTGCCATCCATGGATTCTGTCAGTGTTTTGATCTGTTCACCATCAACATTGCGTGCAGCAGCAACCACAGCCTCCCAGACACTGTTCAGAGAGGTGTACTGTTTTCCCTCCTTGTAAATCTCACATTTGATGATGGACCACAGGTTCTCAATGGGGTTCAGATCAGGTGAACAAGGAGGCCATGTCATTAGATTTTCTTCTTTTATACCCTTTCTTGCCAGCCACGCTGTGGAGTACTTGGACGCGTGTGATGGAGCATTGTCCTGCATGAAAATCATGTTTTTCTTGAAGGATGCAGACTTCTTCCTGTACCACTGCTTGAAGAAGGTGTCTTCCAGAAACTGGCAGTAGGACTGGGAGTTGAGCTTGACTCCATCCTCAACCCGAAAAGGCCCCACAAGCTCATCTTTGATGATACCAGCCCAAACCAGTACTCCACCTCCACCTTGCTGGCGTCTGAGTCGGACTGGAGCTCTCTGCCCTTTACCAATCCAGCCACGGGCCCATCCATCTGGCCCATCAAGACTCACTCTCATTTCATCAGTCCATAAAACCTTAGAAAAATCAGTCTTGAGATATTTCTTGGCCCAGTCTTGACGTTTCAGCTTGTGTGTCTTGTTCAGTGGTGGTTGTCTTTCAGCCTTTCTTACCTTGGCCATGTCTCTGAGTATTGCACACCTTGTGCTTTTGGGCACTCCAGTGATGTTGCAGCTCTGAAATATGGCCAAACTGGTGGCAAGTGTCATCTTGGCAGCTGCACGCTTGACTTTTCTCAGTTCATGGGCAGTTATTTTGCGCCTTGGTTTTTCCACACGCTTCTTGCGACCCTGTTGACTATTTTGAATGAAACGCTTGATTGTTCGATGATCACGCTTCAGAAGCTTTGCAATTTTAAGAGTGCTGCATCCCTCTGCAAGATATCTCACTATTTTTGACTTTTCTGAGCCTGTCAAGTCCTTCTTTTGACCCATTTTGCCAAAGGAAAGGAAGTTGCCTAATAATTATGCACACCTGATATAGGGTGTTGATGTCATTAGACCACACCCCTTCTCATTACAGAGATGCACATCACCTAATATGCTTAATTGGTAGTAGGCTTTCGAGCCTATACAGCTTGGAGTAAGACAACATGCATAAAGAGGATGATGTGGTCAAAATACTAATTTGCCTAATAATTCTGCACTCCCTGTATATATATATAAACAATTTAAAAAAGAAAAAAAAAGAGACACAGACCACTCATGTCCAGCACCAGGCTATTTACTACAGAAACATAAAAGTACAAATGACACAGTATCCTACCATACAGAAATCCCTAGTACAGCAACAATAATCTACAAAGCAACAACCTCTCAAGAACGTAGGCAGGGGAATGGGTTAATGACCCCAAACAATAATAAGTCACTCTGAAAGATATATATAGTCCTAGATTTGTGTACAAAACAAAATAATATATGAATTCATCCATTATCATATTAGTAGCGATCCCATATCCGTATGATTGTACAATGAAAGAGTTCTGTAGGGGATTGGAGAGTGTTTTGTTGTGATCTCACACAAATATATTTGGTAAACAGTTACTTTAATTCCAGCTCATCAATGCACAGTCCAGACTCGGAACTTACTGGTCCTCTAAAGTACCAAACATCAACATTTATGCTGTATACTGCTTGGTAGCTAATACCTTCCTTTAAAGGCTATATCATCCCAGCCCTTGATTGCCACAGGTATAGCCTCTCCATATTGTCATCCACAATGGGTCACAGCGGATCGCCAAGCAGCAGTAGATGATAGAGGCACATAAGTGACAAGCACGCCTCAATATTTCAGAGTACTTCCCCACATCCTTATGAACTTGAAAGTATAGCAACGGTGTACAGCTGTTTACACCGCCGTTTGAACAGACCAGCTACGCGTGTTTCATCCACTATAGTTTGGTTTTCTTCCAGCTTAATTTACATTAAATTTTGAAGAATTCATAAAATATTTTGTTTTGTGCACAAATCTTGGACTATAGAGATTTGCAATATAGCACTGCATGATATAAGAGTTTTGTTACACTTACACTTTGTGCATGGTATTTGATATATATATTATTTCATGATTCAGATAGAGCAAGAATGTAAGCTTAGGAGCCGGACCATTTTTGGTTCAGAACCTGGGTAGTACTTGCTGATTGGTGGCTACATTCAGACACCAATCAGCAGGTTCTGAACCAAAAATGGGCCAGCTCCTAAGCTTACATTCTTGCTTTTTCAAATAAAAATACCAAGAGAATAAAGAAAAATTGATAATAGGAGTAAATTAAAAAGTTGATTAAAATTGGATGTTCTATCTGAATGTTTAATTTTGACTAGACTATCCCTTTAAGCTTTGCATTTTCTAATTTGTAATTTAATACAGGTTGCCCTCGGTTTACAACGGTTCAATTTACACCGTTTCAGAATAACAACCTTTTTTTTCCAGTCATGTGACTGCTATTGAAAAGCATTGAGAAGCAGTGCATTTAATAAAATAGCCAGTACGTGGAGCTGTCCGCTTGTGTTGCAGCAAAGCCAAGCAAGCTGAATTTAATCAGTTTAACCAGACCTGAGCTATCAAGCAGATTTCAAAGGAACAAGGTCTTCCTGTCTATAAATCAGTCCAGATTGGAATGCATAGAAAGAACTGTTTGCAGAAAAATGCAAGTGAAGTCTGTGTTGTGTGATTATTTTATTAGGTTTATAATGCTGTTTAGCAAATGTTTTTGTTTATTTAATTTAGTTTAATTATATATTCTGTGTTGTGATTTTTTTTAGGTTTATAATGCTGTTTAGCATTTAAAGTAATCATAATAAACAAGCAAGGTAGTATCTACTAAAATAAAAAGTTTTTTTGGAATACTGAATAGAAATGAGAAATCTGTTTTTCCAGGACAGTATAATGGTGTCTATACAATGTGGAAAATCTAGATGTGGTATGTGTTATCATATTGATGATAAATGTCTCAAAATGTCAGCCAATCAGAATATTCCTACCTTAATTCCGATTGGCTGATAGAATCCTATCAGCCAATCGGAATTCGAGGGACGCCATCTTGGATGACGTCATTTAAAGGAACCGTCATTCGTCGTTCAGTCGTCGGCCAGGATGGATGTTCCGCGTTGGAGGTCTTCAGGATGCTGCCGCTCTGCTCCGGATGGATGACGATAGAAGATCCCGCTTGGATGAAGACTTCAATTGGATGGAAGACCTCTTCTGCCCCGCTTGGATGAAGACTTCTACCGGATGGAGGACCTCTTCTTGCTCCGCTTGGATGAAGAATTTGGCTCGGCTGGGTGAAGACGACTCAAGGTAGGGAGATCTTCAGGGGCTTAGTGTTAGGTTTATTTAAGGGGGGTTTGGGTTAGATTAGGGGTATGTGGGTGGTGGGTTGTAATGTTGGGGGGGGTGGTATTGTATGTTTTTTTTTTTACAGGCAAAAGAGCTGAACTTCTTGGGGCATGCCCCGCAAAGGGCCCTGTTCAGGGCTGGTAAGGTAAAAGAGCTTTGAACTTTAGTAATTTAGAATAGGGTAGGGCATTTTTTTATTTTGGGGGGCTTTGTTATTTTATCAGGGGGCTTAGAGTAGGTGTAATTAGTTTAAAATTGTTGTAATATATTTCTAATGTTTGTAAATATTTTTTTATTTTTTGTAACTTAGTTCTTTTTTATTTTTTGTATTTTAGTTAGTTTATTTCATTGTATTTATTTGTAGGAATTGTATTTAATTTATTTATTGATAGTGTAGTGTTAGGTTTAATTGTAGATAATTATAGGTATTTTATTTAATTAATTTATTGATAGTGTAGTGTTAGGTTTAATTGTAACTTAGGTTAGGATTTATTTTACAGGTCATTTTGTAATTATTTTAACTATTTTAGCTATTAAATAGTTCTTAACTATGTAATAGCTATTGTACCTGGTTAAAATAAATACAAAGTTACCTGTAAAATAAATATTAATCCTAAAATAGCTATAATATCATTATAATTTATATTGTAGCTATATTAGGATTTATTTTACAGGTAAGTATTTAGCTTTAAATAGGAATAATTTATTTAATAAGAGTTAATTAATTTAGTTAGATTAAAATTATATTTAATTTAGGGGGGTGTTAGTGTTAGGGTTAGACTTAGCTTTAGGGGTTAATACATTTATTAGAATAGTGGTGAGCTCCAGTCGGCAGATTTGGGGTTAATAATTGAAGTTAGGTGTCGGCGATGTTAGGGAGGGCAGATTAGGGGTTAATACTATTTATTATAGGGTTAGTGAGGCGGATTAGGGGTTAATAACTTTATTATAGTAGCGCTCAGGTCCGCTCGGCAGATTAGGGGTTAATAAGTGTAGGCAGGTGGAGGTGACGTTGAGGGGGGCAGATTAGGGGTTAATAAATATAATATAGGGGTCGGCGGTGTTAGGGGCAGCAGATTAGGGGTACATAGCTATAATGTAGGTGGCGGCTCTTTGCGGTCGGCAGATTAGGGGTTAATTATTGTAGGTAGCTGGCTGCGACGTTGTGGGGGGCAGGTTAGGGGTTAATAAATATAATATAGGGGTCGGCGGTGTTAGGGGCAGCAGATTAGGGGTACATAAGTATAACGTAGGTGGCGGTCGGCAGATTAGGGGTTAAAAAAATGTAATCGAGTGTCGGCGATGTGGGGGGGCCTCGGTTTAGGGGTACATAGGTAGTTTATGGGTGTTAGTGTACTTTAGAGCACAGTAGTTAAGAGCTTTATGAACCGGCGTTAGCCCAGAAAGCTCTTAACTACTGACTTTTTTCTGCGGCTGGAGTTTTGTCGTTAGATTTCTAACGCTCACTTCAGACACGACTCTAAATACCGGAGTTAGAAAGATCCCATTGAAAAGATAGGATACGCAATTGACGTAAGGGGATCTGCGGTATGGAAAAGTTGCGGCTGAAAAGTGAGCGTTAGACCCTTTTTTGAATGACTCCAAATACCGGCGGTAGCCTAAAACCAGCGTTAGGAGCCTCTAACGCTGGTTTTCACGGCTACCGCCAAACTCCAAATCTAGGCCTTAGTGAATATCACATTTTTTTATATATCTAATAAATATCTATATATATATATTGTATATATATTTTTATAATTTTTTTTTTTTTTTTACTTTTATTTATATCCAACAATGTATACAGTTTACATATTACATGTCATTGTGCCACGCAGGGCAGAGTATCATACAGCGTGTGAAGAGGTAGATTTAGGCAGGTATTAACACTAGGTAAATTATGCTGGTATAGTTTCTTCTAAGTTCTACTATAGGTTCGGTAACTTTCACCTATAAAATATAGGTACACATTGTTGGGGTTTTAATATTTTTTTGCACAACAAAACTAAACAACAACAAACAAAAACAAGCTAAAGCTAGTACCCTCTCCTGTTAGAGTAGATGTCAGCCTGTAAAACAAATATGGAAACACACACTTATTTTGTTTTTCAAGGTTATAATGAATTACAATGCTTTGTGAGTATTAAACCGGTGGCGTTGCTATCTGGTTTACAAAATGGAGTCTGGAATAATCAGTTACAAAGGATGACAAATCTTTTGGATATCCTATGCATACTACACAAGAAGCTTGCTCCTTATCATTAAAACTCCAGAAATTATCCTAAGAGTAGTCGCAAGCCTCCTATATAAAAATATTACAAACATATTGACTGAGGGCTAGTTCTAGCGAGGCACATCAGTATTAAAATATACCATCCTTTCACAATAGGATATTTTAAAATACATTTCTATATAGTGCTGTTTCTGTTTATTAACTCTATGAGGCTTAGAATATATGGAGATATTTCCTGACCTGGTAAACTATGGCCTTTTGTAAATATAGGATAATAGATTGAGGATAATAGATGTGTTTTAAAGGGTCAGTCATGTGGAGGTAATGTGCACATACATTTATTCCAGATCATAAATTGGGAGATTTAGCTATGTTTTGGGAGTATTACAGTGCGAGGATTTTCTCCATACATGTGCAGTGTGATAGACCAAGGGGTGGATTACAAGTATTAAAAATAAAAATATGAGAAAGTAATTAAAAGGGAACATCAGTGCTATATTTATCTCAGAGTAAATAGGGCTGTATATTTCTAAGAGCTAGTAATGTGCATTTATAAAGGTTTTGCAGGATTGGATATATTAGTAAGTTTAAGTGTGGTGGCAGAGGTGTAACTTGCAGTTTATATCTTTGGTATTAAAGTGATTGCTGCAGCTAGGGTGGATCTGTAAATATAGTGAGCAGGTGGACACTTTCTATTGCAGTAAGTGGCATGAAACATAGCATGTCAAAACACTGTTTACATTAGATATTGAAAAAGAATTACTATTGCTTCAGGAGAGTAAGTACTAGTAAAATAAAATCTTAAAACAGTAAACACTCAAACTACAAACGCAATGGGACCCGTGCATATTCATATATTTAACATTCTTCACCACATCTCGCAGTTTCAATAGTTCCAAGTAACGATTCAGTCCCTGGGATATAGGACTAGAAAAAGTGGTGTGTAAAAGATGCTGACACTCTCTGGCTCTATTGTGCTAACCCAAAAAACATTGGCAAATCTCCAAATTGCCAGAGTAGTTGCAACAAAAACGGGGGGTATGGGTAGCGCTACTTAAAGCTTAAAGCGGATTATATGTGAAACTAATATAGACAATGCTAGTGATCTGAAGGTTAATTCTACAATTGAATATGTGGAAATATACTGGTGGATCCACTTCTTATAAAACCAAAATTAATAGTTAATATGTGTAAGTTAATGAAAGAATTGAGTAGAGATACAGAGTTCAATCATAAAAACATAATTTATGTAAGAACTTACCTGATAAATTCATTTCTTTCATATTAGCAAGAGTCCATGAGCTAGTGACGTATGGGATATACATTCCTACCAGGAGGGGCAAAGTTTCCCAAACCTCAAAATGCATATAAATACACCCCTCACCACACCCACAAATCAGTTTAACGAATAGCCAAGAAGTGGGGTGATAAGAAAAAAGTGCAAAAGCATAAAAAATAAGGAATTGGAATAATTGTGCTTTATACAAAAAAATTATAACCACCATAAAAAGGGTGGGCCTCATGGACTCTTGCTAATATGAAAGAAATGAATTTATCAGGTAAGTTCTTACATAAATTATGTTTTCTTTCATGTAATTAGCGAGAGTCCATGAGCTAGTGACGTATGGGATAAAGACTACCCAAGATGTGGATCTTCCACGCAAGAGTCACTAGAGAGGGAGGGATAAAATAAAGACAGCCAATTCCGCTGAAAATAATCCACACCCAAAATAAAGTTTAAATCTTATAATGAAAAAAACTGAAATTATAAGCAGAAGAATCAAACTGAAACAGCTGCCTGAAGTACTTTTCTACCAAAAACTGCTTCAGAAGAAGAAAACACATCAAAATGGTAGAATTTTGTAAAAGTATGCAAAGAAGACCAAGTTGCTGCTTTGCAAATCTGATCAATCGAAGCATCATTCCTAAACGCCCAGGAAGTAGAAACTGACCTAGTAGAATGAGCTGTAATCCTTTGAGGCGGAGTTTTACCCGACTCGACATAAGCATGGTGAATTAAAGATTTCAACCAAGATGCCAAAGAAATGGTATACAAAGATAACAAATAGACTAGAAGTCTTTCGGAAATTCTTAGTAGCTTCAACATAATATTTCAAAGCTCTAACTACATCCAAAGAATGCAAAGATTTCTCCTTAGAATTCTTAGGATTAGGACACAATGAAGGAACCACAATTTCTCTACTAATGTTGTTAGAATTCACAACCTTAGGCAAAAAAGTAAAAGAAGTTCGCAACACCGCCTTATCCTGATGAAAAATCAGAAAAGGAGACTCACAAGAAAGAGCAGATAATTCAGAAACTCTTCTAGCAGAAGAGATGGCCAAAAGAAACAAAACTTTCCAAGAAAGTAATTTAATGTCCAGTGAATGCATAGGTTCAAACGGAGGAGCTTGAAGAGCCCCCAGAACCAAATTCAAACTCCAAGGAGGAGAAATTGACTTAATAACAGGCTTTATACGAACCAAAGCTTGTACAAAACAATGAATATCAGGAAGATTAGCAATCTTTCTGTGAAAAAGAACAGAAAGAGCAGAGATTTGTCCTTTCAAGGAACTTGCAGACAAACCTTTATCCAAACCATCCTGAAGAAACTGTAGAATCCTCGGAATTCTAAAAGAATGCCAGGAAAAATGATGCGAAAGACACCAAGAAATATAAGTTTTCCAAACTCGATAATATATCTTTCTAGATACAGATTTACGAGCCTGTAACATAGTACTAATCACAGAGTCAGAGAAACCTCTTTGACTAAGAATCAAGCGTTCAATCTCCATACCTTTAAATTTAAGGATTTGAGATCCTGATGGAAAAAAGGACCTTGAGACAGAAGGTCTGGTCTTAACGGAAGAGTCCATGGTTAGCAAGAGGCCATCCGGACAAGATCCGCATACCAAAACCTTTGAGGCCATGCTGGAGCCACCAGCAGAACAAACGAGCATTCCTTCAGAATCTTGGAGATTACTCTTGGAAGAAGAACTAGAGGCGGAAAGATATAGGCAGGATGATACTTCCAAGGAAGTGACAATGCATCCACTGCTTCCGCCTGAGGATCCCTGGATCTGGACAGATACCTGGGAAGTTTCTTGTTTAGATGAGAAGCAATCAGATCTATTTCTGGAAGTCCCCACATTTGAACAATCTGAAGAAATACCTCTGGGTGAAGAGACCATTCGCCCGGATGTAACGTTTGGCGACTGAGATAATCCGCTTCCCAATTGTCTATACCTGGGATATGAACCGCAGAAATTAGACAGGAGCTGGATTCCGCCCATACCAGTATTCGAGATACTTCTTTCATAGCCAGAGGACTGTGAGTCCCTCCTTGATGATTGATGTATGCCACAGTTGTGACATTGTCTGTTTGAAAACAAATGAACGATTCTCTCTTTAGAAGAGGCCATGACTGAAGAGCTCTGAAAATTGCACGGAATTCCAAAATATTGATCGGTAATCTCACCTCCTGAGATTCCCAAACCCCTTGTGCCGTCAGAGACCCCCAAACAGCTCCCCAACCTGTCAGACTTGCATCTGTTGAAATTACAGTCCAAGTCGGAAGAACAAAAGAAGCCCCCTGAATTAAACGATGGTGATCTGTCCACCACGTCAGAGAGTGTCGTACAATCGGTTTTAAAGATATTAATTGAGATATCTTTGTGTAATCCCTGCACCACTGGTTCAGCATGCAGAGCTGAAGAGGTCGCATGTGAAAACGAGCAAAGGGGATCGCGTCCGATGCAGCAGTCATAAGACCTAGAATTTCCATGCATAAGGCTACCGAAGGGAATGATTGTGACTGAAGGTTTCGACAAGCTGAGATCAATTTTAGACGTCTCTTGTCTGTTAGAGACAGAGTCATGGACACTGAATCTATCTGGAAACCTAAAAAGGTTACCTTCGTCTGAGGAATCAATGAACTTTTCTGTAAATTGATCCTCCAACCATGACTTTGAAGAAACAACACAAGTCGATTCATATGAGATTCTGCTAAATGTGAAGACTGAGCAAGTACCAAGATATCGTCCAAATAAGGAAATACCACAATACCCTGTTCTCTGATGACAGACAGAAGGGCACCGAGAACCTTTGTAAAAATTCTTGGAGCTGTTGCTAGGCCAAACGGCAGAGCCACAAACTGGTAATGCTTGTCTAGGAAAGAGAATCTCAGAAACTGATAGTGATCTGGATGAATCGGAATAAAATGAAGCATTTTCAGCCCCCGCAAGCCTAACAGCCCACAGGGAAAAAAGTCAAATTTTAAGGTAAGAAAAAAATGATTTATTCATATGCATTATCCCAAATATGAAACTGACTGTCTGAAATAAGGAACGTTGAACATCCTGAGTCAAGGCAAATAAATGTTTGAATACATATATTTAGAACTTTATATAAAAGTGCCCAACCATAGCTTAGAGTGTCACAGAAAATAAGACTTACTTACCCCAGGACACTCATCTACATGTAGTAGAAAGCCAAACCAGTACTGAAACGAGAATCAGTAGAGGTAATGGTATATATAAGAGTATATCGTCGATCTGAAAAGGGAGGTAAGAGATGAATCTCTACGACCGATAACAGAGAACCTATGAAATAGACCCCGTAGAAGGAGACCATTGAATTCAAATAGGCAATACTCTCCTCACATCCCTCTGACATTCACTGCACGCTGAGAGGAAAACCGGGCTCCAACCTGCTGCGGAGCGCATATCAACGTAGAATCTAGCACAAACTTACTTCACCACCTCCATAGGAGGCAAAGTTTGTAAAACTGATTTGTGGGTGTGGTGAGGGGTGTATTTATAGGCATTTTGAGGTTTGGGAAACTTTGCCCCTCCTGGTAGGAATGTATATCCCATACGTCACTAGCTCATGGACTCTTGCTAATTACATGAAATAAATCAATTTAATTATAATAAAAAAAAAAATAAAAAAAAAATAGATAGTTTAGTGCCAGCACTATATATAACAATGTTGTTAAAAATTAAAAAACAAATATATTTGCAGATGATAAGTTTAGATAACAGCTTACAGTCCGTTGTAATATGCACAGACAAGTTAGTAACTTGCTTGCTAGTTGTTGCTTGTTATACTTATTTGCAAAGTATGGCAGATAATATTTGCCGTTTTTAAAAAGAAACAAAGTTCTTAACTAATAGAATGGTTACAGAGTTACCGTCTTTGAAATGGTAGATGTATCAGTTGTTAGAAAGTCCCGTGTCTTTATGCTGGAATGGATTAGCGCTCCGGTTTGAAAGAGCGTGCAGTGATCCAGATGGAACACGCTTGTTAGGAGATTTTTAAACCTGATGGAAAATGTTGCCTGTGAAGTGCCTTGCGGCGTCCTGGAATGTCGATGTTGGCAAAGGGGAAGCGGGTAGGTCCTGGGACCGAGGTATTAGCTGGCAGTTATTGTCTCCTTCGCAGCTGTACCTACGAGTCCTGCTACCAGTTCCGGTGTGAGAGGTGAGGAGCTGGAACACCTTGTAACTTCGGTGAAACCTCAGATAATTAAGCTGGACAGACCAGATGCCTTTTTGATACAAATGGTATGCAGATCATGGGTGGGATTTTTAAGCATATATCTTCCACTCAAAGTGTAGCGAGTGGCTTTATGCACCACACCTACTGTAACCGATTGTATATAATGTGCAGGAGTCGGATAGACGAGCAAATCTACGCGTTTCAGCCCTGTAGGCCTTTATCAAGATGCTCGTTCTATTGTAGTTCGGATTTAAATACCTTAATGTTCCTCCTTATTGGTTGCTTCGTTGCTTCTTAGTGGGTGTGTTCCAAATCTAGCAGTCAGTTGTTTTTCATAGCATTTTGGTTGCAAGCATTTTGCGTGATTGATACATTTTGTGATTCATTGCACGAATGCACATATATAGATTACATATAAAAAAGAGCATATACCCTGTAATCCATCTAGATGACTAGATTTAAATAGATAGATTGGATACAAAAAGAGAGAATGTACAAATATATGAAAAAACAGTTATTATGAAAAACATTTACAAGATTTAAAGCAAAAAGGACAATAGGGGTATACTAAGAAATTGTCACATATTTTTATCTGAAAAGTTCCTTAGACTAAATCCAAAGATTTACAGGTTATTGTTTGAGGGTTTCATGTGTGAATTAGTGTGTTAATGTAAACATGATTTGACTAATTTAATGTCTATGATGGTGTACCTAGATAATGTAAGTGTTCCCTGAGTAAAGATCGTTAGGAACGAAGTGAGGGAAGAAAACATATTTTATGTATAGCCAGACAAGTATTAAACCTGTAAGAGAAATTAATAAGTGTACCAATGTTTCTGTATCCATTTTTCTTGATTATATGGATACTTATTTATATCGTACATTAATAGATGGAACCTACTCCTTAGACGTGATATTCTCTTATTTAGGTAGGAGTGAGTGAAAAAATTTAAAAATTTCTTCGTTACATATGTCCCTATATTAGAGTGTGGAATGATGCAGGACATATGTGTCCATGCGCACATATATGTGTGCGTGCCTATATAGTTGTATATATAAGTTGATTTATATTAATATATGTGTATCTGTATTTAGATGGCCAAAAATGAGAAAAGAATCATCATATACCAAAGGGGTAGATTGAAAAATGATACTGGAGGAGAACAGTTCAGAGGGACATGGTCCTCCTTGAAATCTTACAGATGAGGGATTGAGATCCAAGTGTATATAAGGGAACTGTATATGAGAGAAATGTATTAAAACAGTTATAAAAGTGAACTTAAATCTAATTCGGAATTGAGGCCGTTTGGATGTAGGGTGTTATAGGGAAATATTAATTCTGCTTCTTTTCTCGTGAGTAGTATGTTCATGTTACCACCTCTTTTAGTATAAGTTTTTTTATTCCCCAGAATTTAAAATGTTTTAGGTTTCCCTGATGGATTTCTTTGAAGTGGGAGTATAGTTTGGTATCTGAAGCTCCATGTTCTATTTTTAACAGGTGTTCTCGTATTCTGTCTTTGAGCATTCTACTGGTTTGCCCAAAGTAGAAAAGTGTGCAGGAGCACTGTACTGGTAGCAGGACTCGTAGGTACAGCTGCGAAGGAGACAATAACTGCCAGCTAATACCTCGGTCCCAGGACCTACCCGCTTCCCCTTTGCCAACATCGGCATTCCAGGACGCCGCAAGGCACTTCACAGGCAACATTTTCCATCAGGTTTAAAAATCTCCTAACAAGCGTGTTCCATCTGGATCACTGCACGCTCTTTCAAACCGGAGCGCTAATCCATTCCAGCATAAAGACACAGGACTTTCTAACAACGGATACATCTACCATTTCAAAGACGGTAACTCTGTAACCATTCTATTAGTTAAGAACTTTGTTTCTTTTTAAAAACGGCAAATATTATCTGCCATACTTTGCAAATAAGTATAACAAGCAACAACTAGCAAGCAAGTTACTAACTTGTCTGTTCATATTACAACGGACTGTAAGCTGTTATCTAAACTTATCATCTGCAAATATATTTGTTTTTTAATTTTTAACAACATTGTTATATATAGTGCCGGCACTAAACTATCTATTTTTTTTTTTATTATTATAATTAAATTTATTTTATGGTTGAACTCTGTATCTCTACTCAATTCTTTCATTAACTTACACATATTAACTATTAATTTTGGTTTTATAAGAAGTGGATCCACCAATATATTTCCACATATTCAATTGTAGAATTAACCTTCAGATCACTAGCATTGTCTATATTAGTTTCACATATAATCCGCTCTAAGCTTTAAGTAGCGCTACCCAGTCCCTGGGATATACTCAGGTATGGTCTATAGATTATGTTCGCGGGCATCTAATCGCGGATTTCAAGGAGACAGATGCCAGAAGTAATGCACTGGCCCGTGGTAGTGTTAACTAAACGCTCGGTCAGCCGATTCCCCTTGCTCTGTGTTCATATTTTGGGGTGTTTTTTATTTGGGAGCCATCTTGCAAGTCCAGGTGTTTCGAGGTGTCCAAGATGGAATACGGATCTGTCATTTTCTATAATGTATACATGTGCGCCATCACAGAGTGACCTGTGGAAGAAGTTGTTAACTGCAAATCAGATGTTTTCCCCATGTGTATATAAACTGAGTCTCTCCAAAGCCTTGGTTGTATGGGAGACCAATCTGCTGCCTGGATAAGGAGGTATTGAGGAGCATTATTATGTAGGGCCTCCAAAGTGTTATCTCTTAGTGTAGTTTGTGAACCGTTGCAAGTGTCACCATTACGAGGTGGCGTTCTTCTATAGCTTGAATCAGGCTGCGTATCGTATCCTCTAGCCACATGGCTTTGTGGTAAGAATTGTGCTTTGCCAATTGTTGACATCTAGGAGCTTCATGAGCAGGAATCAAGGTGGTCATAATAAAGCTTGGTTTAATGTCTTGCTTCCCTATAAATGGAATGAGGGTCTTTCCATCATTTACCTCAGAAGAGGTAAATTATGGAAAGCCTACATCACACTTTTCATAATCAGAAGTCTTTCCAACACACGAGTGTAAAGGTAAAAAGTAATCTTTCATGGTATGAGTTAGAGATCTTTCAGTCAGGGCAAAAAATAGTTAAGTCAGCATTTGCGATGTGCATTTGCAGATGGGTGGGAAGTGAGTTTTGCGTGTCCAGTACAAGAAAGTGAGGCTGCATATTTACGGTATCAGTTTCCCTGGGGCCGGACCTCCTAGTCACCTAGACTGCTTCATGTAATCTTTCGTAGCTTACAAATAAATGTTCAAATGTAGGCAAAAAAGCTGCAAGTATCTGCGCAGCAATGCCGCTTTCTGGTTCCATTGCTTCATAATCCCTTATGGATTATAATTTTGTGAATTGCCTTCCGGGAAAGAAAAGGTTAGAATGCTTCTATCTGCTAGTGATTCCCGGACAGCTTATCTGTCAAGGGAGATGCAGATGGTATAGAAGGATGGCAATATTGCAGATATTAGATGAGGTTTTCTTCAGAGCTAAAGAAGCTCGCTGCCAACTTCTAGAGCCGCGCACTGGAAGTCTCTCGTATACATTTTATCACATTATCATTTATACATTTAAGTGGGGATATGCGTTATTTTTGTAGTTTACAGATTTTTTTTCATATATAATTCAAGTAATATTTGTTACATTTGTTACATTAGCTATATCTAGATTCACACATTTTTTATACCCTCTAGGTGAGAGATACAGTGTATATATAATAGGATACATTTAAAAAAAAAGAAAAAAAAAGAAGGTAAATGGTGCTATACTTTTAGTCCCCACTAGATGGAGCAAGAATACTTAAAATGAATATAGACTGTTAACAATTGGCATGGTAAATGTACAGAGTAAATGTTTTTTATTTATTATTTTTTTATTGATGTTTCTATTGCCAATATGGTGTTTATTGGTGTAATTAGCAAACAATTGATGTTAGATCTCCATTAGATTAGTAAATAGCATGGCATTTTGGGGTATGGCGATGTTTACATTTGATCATGTGGTCCACGTCTTCATCACATGTGTAACACTGTATAGTGGAGATCCTGTTAGGATGACAACAAGAAAATAAGAACCAATCAGCTGTTTTCCCTGATGTTCATTAGTATGAATCAGCACAAAAGTGACATCATCAATATGCTGATGAATGCCGATATCTTGAAAGTAATGCTGAACATTGGAGTTATTTATATATCAACATAAGGCATCGCAAATATATTTATGGCATATGCATGTGTTTATACTTGTTCTTAGATTACTATTTGCCAAAATAGACAGCTGAATATATGTCAAATCATTAATTGTAATCAATTATGAATAATACTTTACAACAACTAGACAAACTAGTTGCAACTGAGAGTACAACAAAGTTATAAAGAGAGAGTAAATCCACTTATGTATATTCACACTTTTCCTCTACTTCTATCATAAGGTTTCCCAAAAAATAATAAAATCGTTCCCAATCATTCACACATTATAGTTTATTGATTCAACTAAGGAACTCACACTCATACAGTAGCAGAAGCTGTGAATTAAAACCACTTAAACTCTGTGGTTTGCATAATAGCCTTTAAGTCAAAATATCACTATCAAACATCCTCCATCCAGGTAAATTAAAGTTAACTAAGCCCTTACAATCCGAGGGCTGTTTTACTTTTACATATATAATAAAGGATAAGAGGATATATTGTAATTAACTACTTAGTACATAATTTCCACAAGAGTAAGCAAAGTTAAAAACGGACGATAGGAGAGACAAAGCTGCCCCTATCGGACCCCTGACGCGCGTTTCACGAACGCTTCCTCTGAGGAAGCGTTCGTGAAACGCGCGTCAGGGGTCCGATAGGGGCAGCTTTGTCTCTCCTATCGTCCGTTTTTAACTTTGCTTACTCTTGTGGAAATTATGTACTAAGTAGTTAATTACAATATATCCTCTTATCCTTTATTATATATGTAAAAGTAAAACAGCCCTCGGATTGTAAGGGCTTAGTTAACTTTAATTTACCTGGATGGAGGATGTTTGATAGTGATATTTTGACTTAAAGGCTATTATGCAAACCACAGAGTTTAAGTGGTTTTAATTCACAGCTTCTGCTACTGTATGAGTGTGAGTTCCTTAGTTGAATCAATAAACTATAATGTGTGAATGATTGGGAACGATTTTATTATTTTTTGGGAAACCTTATGATAGAAGTAGAGGAAAAGTGTGAATATACATAAGTGGATTTACTCTCTCTTTATAACTTTGTTGTACTCTCAGTTGCAACTAGTTTGTCTAGTTGTTGTTAGGTCTCTCAGTGAGTAATCCACTCCTAGTTTTGCCTTCTTGTATAATCCATAATTCTAGTATTTGAATAATAAGTGAAATATGTAAATTTGGGTAAAACCTGGCACTATTTTTACAACTCTACTCCCCCCAACCCCTTATCTCTAAATATGAATAATACTTTGTATATATAGATGGCATAGCTGTGTATATTGTATGCTGCTTGAGGAAACAATATTGTTTATTGTGAAATGCATTTGGAATTGTTTTTAACATTTTGTAATATATACAGTGGGGCAAAAAAGTATTTAGTCAGCCACCAATTGTGCAAGTTCTCCCACTTAAGAAGATGAGAGAGGCCTGTAATTTTCATCATAGGTATACCTCAACTATGAGAGACAAAATGTGGAAACAAATCCAGACAATCGCATTGTCTGATTTGGAAAGAATTTATTTACAAATTATGGTGGAAAATAAGTATTTGGTCAATATCAAAAGTTCATCTCAATACTTTGTTATATATCCTTTGTTGGCAATGACAGAGGTCAAACGTTTTCTGCAAGTCTTCACAAGGTTGTCACACACTGTTGCTGGTATGTTGGTCCATTCCTGCATGCAGATCTCCTCTAGAACAGGGATGTTTTGGGGCTGTCGCTGGGCAACACAGACTTTCAACTCCCTCCAAAGGTTTTCTATGGGGTTGAGATCTGGAGACTGGTTAGGCCACTCCAGGACCTTGAAATGCTTCTTATGAAGCCACTCCTTCGTTGCCTGGGTGGTGTGTTTGGGATCATTGTCATGCTGAAAGACCCAGCCACGTTTCATCTTCAATGCCCTTGCTGATGGAAGGAGGTTGCACTCAAAATCTCATGATACATGGTCCCATTCATTCTTTCATGTACACGGATCAGTCGTCCTCTTCCCTTTGCAGAGAAACAGCCCCAAAGCATGATGTTGCCACCCCCATGCTTCACAGTAGGTATGGTGTTCTTTGGTTGCAACTCAGCATTCTCTCTCCTCCAAACACGACGAGTTGTGTTTCTACCTAACAGTTCTACTTTGGTTTCATCTGACCATATGACATTCTCCCAATCCACTTCTGGATCATCCAAATGCTCTTTAGCATACTTCAGATGGGCCCGGACATGTACTGGCTTAAGCAGGGGGACACGTCTGGCACTGCAGGATCTGAGTCCCTGGCAGCGTAGTGTGTTACTGATGGTTGCCTTTGTTACGTTGGTCCCAGCTCTCTGCAGGTAATTCACTAGGTCCCCCCGTGTGGTTCTGGGATGTTTGCTCACCGTTCTTGTGAGATCTTGCGTGGATCCCTAGATCGAGGGAGATTATTAGTGGTCTTGTATGTCTTCCATTTTCTAATTATTGCTCCCACAGTTGATTTTGTCACACCAAGCTGCTTGCCTATTGCAGATTCAGTCTTCCCAGCCTGGTGCAGGTCTACAATTTTGTTTCTGGTGTCCTTCGACAGCTCTTTGGTCTTCATCATAGTGGAGTTTGGAGTGTGACTGTTTGAGGTTGGGGACAGGTGTCTTTTATACTGATAACAAATTCAAACAGGTGCCATTAATACAGGTAATGAGCGGAGGACAGAGGAGCCTCTTAAATAAGATAATACAGGTCTGTGAGAGCCAGAAATTTTGCTTGTTTGTAGGTGACCAAATACTTATTTTCCACCATAATATGCAAATAAATTCTTTCCAGATCAGACAATGTGATTGTCTGGATTTGTTTCCACATTTTGTCTCTCATAGTTGAGGTATACCTATGATGAAAATTACAGGCCTCTCTCATCTTCTTAAGTGGGAGAACTTGCACAATTGGTGGCTGACTAAATACTTTTTTGCCCCACTATATACAGTATATACACATATAAATATATATATATATATATATATATATATATATATACCGTATATATATGTTATTTGAGTCCTAGAAGGTGGTCTTTCCACTATAACACTGGGGGACATAGATTAATAGCAGTTATGATTGTCTTATATGTGTGCGCCTGTGTGCAAACACTGGCTTAATATCTACCAAATGACAATGGTCTTAGTAGTATTTGTATTTCTATGTCTATGTTTATATAAATAAATCTATAGAAAAAAACGTTTTTTAGTTTTTAAAGAATTTTCATAGAATAATATCTTAAAATTATTAAGTTCTAATTCAAAAATAAAAATAAAAATAATAATAAAAAAAATATACAAAGATTATTGGTTAAAAATAATATTCTTTTATTAGAATCAATATAAAACAGTCAGTCGAAATTGCTTAATCTTAAAGTGGTTATGTGAGAAAGTTGGTACCAACCAATTGTATTGAGGTGTAGCTAAAATTAGTATATGATATATGTGTGTAAAATTAACAAGTCCAGTTTATACCTTGGTAGGTATTGAAAAATACTTTTTGTAAAAGATTTGGCTTTTCGCTCATAAAATGCACCAAAGGTAGAAAATAAGGTATAATTGGTAGAAATACAGTTGTTAGAGATCGTTGTTGAAGACAACTATTGACACCTGGTTCAACAATAGGTGTTTATTTTCAGCCTTTTTGAAATAAGCCTTTTTGTGATATGACCAAAAGATTTAGGCTAGGTGTTTGAGCCATTTTCTGTATGTCACAGTAATTATATCACAATAGTTATTGAACACTTAGTTTGTCTTTTGCGATATTATTAATCAACAGACTTTGAATAAGGTACCTTATTTGCAGTTCCAAGTCATATAAGAAGGTTCTTGCGTGTCCAAATGAGGTATAGATGAGAAACTTTCTTTGTCCTTTCAAAGTTTCTAGGAGCGCTTGAGAAAGGCTCTTTGGAGCTGAAACGCGTTGCTTTGGATACAGACTGCTTACTGATCACCTTGGATACAGACTGCTTACACTGCACTGGAGAAACCTTGCTCTTTACCTATCTGTCAATCTAGCATTTGGTGGGCGTGTCAAGACCGGACACGGAAGTGACAGAGGCCACTTTCACAGGAGACATACACGCTGCAACAAGCGCTCCTAGAAACTTTGAAATTCTGAGCCATTGAGATACTGTGCCATTAGAGTGCCTTCTTTTTTCTTTTCCTATAGTATATTTTATAATTTTTTTTTTTTTATTTAAATATTAGAAAAAAACAATTACAATTTATCTTTGCACTCACTCTGCTTTGCTAATTATGCAAAACCATTCGCAGATGGCTCTACATATAGTCCTCAGGAGTGCGCACCTCCATTTTTAATCACATGATTCTCTTCTCTGGCTAAGCTTTCAGTAGGAGGAGTATTACGCATGCGAACAGGATTGCGCTTTGCCAATTTAATATTTATAGAGCTAATTATTAAAATCGCTCTGATTGGTCAATAGCTTTCCAGCATTTCAGTGACTGCATGCAGGGGCTGTCTGCTACTTAGAGAGAGCGGGATGATGCGGTTTGCAAAAAAAAAAAAAAAAAGGAAAAAGAAGAAAAGTTGTTATTTATATACTTAGCAAACAGAAGATTTAATATCAAGGCAAGTATGCTTGGTCTCAGGAGCAAGGTGAGCATACACAGGAGCCAGAGAAGAATGCTTTGAAAAGGTCAATACTTTTATGAGTCTACCAAGTGGGAGTTACTATAATTAATGGATGGCCCTTTAACCATAGGCAGTGCATGGCTGCATGTGCCTAGAGAGCGCAGCTGAGTCAGACAGATCTCGGCGTCTCTCCACGTGGGACGCAGAGAAGGGGCACAGCACCTTCGTTCTGACCCGGTGCAGGTAAGAAACCTGACATTATTAAAAAAATGTCTCCGAAACAGTAGCCTGAGATTCATCATATCTCAAATAAAACTATCTAAGGCCTCCCCCTCCTGAAAAAACATAATTTATGTAAGAATTTACCTGATAAATTAAAGGGATACTGAACCCAAAAATTTTCTTTTGTGATTCAGATAGAGCATGCAATTTTAAGCAACTTTCTAATTTACTCCTATTATCAAATTTTCTTCATTTTCTTGGTATGTTTGTTTGAAAAGCAAGAATGTAAGTTTAGATGCTGGCCCATTTTTGGTGACCATCCTGGGTTGTCCTTGCTGATTGGACAGCACCCATAAAAAAGTGCTGTCCATGGGGGGGAGGAGCCAAGCCATGCAGGAACATGGCCGCACATTAGGAGAGCTCCGTAGCAGCTAACACTCTCCGACTTGCTTGCAAGTTTAAAATACTCAATCCAGCATCTTTGTGGGCTTACAGAGATTGACGCTCAAAATTTTGCCCTTCTGTGCGACTGGGAGCATACCTGGACAGCTCAAACAGCAGAGGATTATCGGAAGGCCGCCATCTTAGTTGTGCCGACACCTCTTAACCCCAGCACTACCTGACACTCTTTGGGCTCCCTACCGCTCACGGAGAACTGGAGCTATCAGCAGCAGAAGTGAGCTTGCGACACTGCACGCAGAGAGTGTGATATAAAGAGGCCGTTATCAAACACAGGCTACTCAGAATTCCGGAGACCACGTGGGCAGTTCTTACCAACACCGCAATCAGGCTGCAAGGTAAACTAACAGCAATAAGCAATTCTAAGTGCTTTTGGGGCACGGAGACACTGCAGAGCAGGGGTAGAGATGCTGGGTTCAATTGAGTAATTTGAGGCTATGTTACTGGGTCTTGGGTGCCGCAACTTCATTTCTCCTTGATATATCAGGCATTTACTATAATAACAAAGGGCCAGCCTCATCTTGAATATACAATATATCCAACTTTTCCAAACAAGGGGACATACTTTCCAGCCAGTTTGAGTCACTGTACTTCCCAACAAGCATAATGACCCCAAAGAAAGGTCAGAAAGCAGACAAAACGACTAAAACTCAGACACAGACTCCCTCTGTATCTTCCTTTTTTCATACCACTGACACTCTGGCTGGAACAGCTCCCATGCAGAACGAAATGCCAGGTGTATTAATCACTCCAGGGCTGGTGTTTGCCCACCAGGACTCCCTACAGGTTATTCAGGTGAGACTGGCGACCCTGCCATCTAAATCAGACCTAGAGTCGCTTAAATCATTTATAAAGGAAGAAATAAGGGACCTAAAAAAGGACTTGAATGAGATGGGCTCTAGGATAGAATATCTAGAGGAAGGACAAGAAACTCTAAACAATCTTGTAAGCTCAAATACACAACAACTATCTATACAAGATTCGATGGTCCAATCATTACAGGACAAGGTGGAGGATTTGGATAATCGAGGCCGCAGAAATAATCTGTGCATCCGCGGAATACCGGAGGACATTCAGCAAGACCAATTGAAAACCTACCTCAAGGGTCTATTCCTCCACCTCCTACCGAACTCGCCACCTTTGCTTAGTGAAGATATTGACAGGGCCCATAGAGCACTGAGACCCCTTCCCAAGCCTCCCCAGCCACCCAGAGATGTAATCATTAGATTCCTGTGCTACATTGCAAAGGAAGAGATCTGGCAGGCAGCCAGGAACCATCAGTCGATATCCTTTCAGGGTCACACTTTGCAGGTATACCAGGACCTGAGCCCCTATACGATTCAAAGGCATAAAGAAATTAAGTTCATAACTGCAAAGCTGCAAGAACACCATATAAAGTACAGATGGGGATTCCCCTTTAGTCTGATTATTTCCCACCATGGATCCCAAATTATCTATAAGGACTTTAATGATCTTGACCAAATAGCCAGATCTCTCAACATCAATTTCACTCCTCCATCTGAAGCTGTCATCAACCCCCTTCCTCAGTCGATGGACCCTGGCCCCTCTGTTCCGAGGGAACAAAGATCCCATTGGCATTGGGTGCACTCGAAGAGAAGGAAGACAAGCCCTTCACACTTAGAAGAAGGCAGATCATCGCGTTGTAGGAAAAGCTCTTATTGACTTCCTATCCCTTCTACAAACCTGCCTAGCTGGATGCTAGGATCCTGTATACTCTAGGACTAGTTAAAGAGATACTGGGACTTAACAGAGTTCTAACTTTCTATCTCTTTCTACCCCCAATGGAGCTCTTGCGCTGCAAGGTTCGGGTTGGAGTGGAGGAGAGATCGTGGAACAAGACCTGGTAGTATGATGTCTTAACTAAGTTCTTTTTGGCTACAAGTTATGTGCAGAACTGTAGGTTTTGCTCAATATGTATATTGAGATGAAAAATGTTTAACCTATTTCTTGTTACAAACCATTATTTTTGTTTCACATATGAAGTTTACACATTTAACTTCCTGTTGACCCCACAGCTAGTGTTTTGAAAGGCTAGGGAATGCTCCTTTCCCCCTCTTGGTTGCCAGACGAGTTGGGTCAATTTAACTTGCAGTCAGCCATTATGATAGACTCCCTGCCCTATCCCTGTAATAGTATAAACTCTCCCAGGGTAGGAGGGGATTGCAGCTCTTAGGACCAAGTGTATTTGGAGGGAATCTACACTTAGAACTACTTTAAGCAATGTTATTATATGTCCCTACATAGCATGATAATCTTTGTAGCCGCCTGGCCTAATCACCTACTACTAAAAAAAGTTAGGGCTGAACCGGGCCCATAGAGGATATACAAGAAGATACTCTTCCCCCCTCCCCTCCCTCCCCGGAACGTTTTGAAGCGGGACACCTTAGCCTTCGGTCCCTTTTCTCCCTCTTCAGCCCAATTAGATTACTACCAGCTTGACCGATAAAAGACTATACTACTGCCCCCTCCCTGTTAATACCATAATCAGTAAATCTCTAACACGAGAGTTTGTATAGCTGCATTCCCCCCCCCCCCCATTGAATGGTGTATTTAAGAATGAGTAATACACCAGATACAAATATTACTGAATTTTATTTTTTGTTTGTTTTTAATTATTGATTTGTGTATTTACTGCTTTGTTATTTGTCTGTCTCTAAATTACTGTAAGGTCACAGATAAAAGAATATTGTACTGCTATATGCAAGATTTAATGGTCTCTGCCAGCTACCGAAAAAGTATTTCCCCAACATATGGATAGCACCTTGACAAATATTAAAATTATTTCCCATAATGTAAAGGGTCTCAATGCTCCCCAGAAAAGAACAATGAACCTGAGAGATTATAAAAGAAGTTGCAGAGATATCCTTTTTCTCCAGGAGACCCACTTTAAAAGAGGTTTTAGAGCCTTAACCAGCCCTGAGAAAATTTGGACAAGTATACAGTACTTGTCTTCTCACACCACTAAGCATAATGGAGTAGGAGTGTTGATAAAAAAAAATCTACCCTTTCGCGACACCTCAGTTTATAAAGACAAGGAAGGAAGATATATCATTATTGTTGGAATTCTCTTCCACAAACCTATAACCCTGGTTAATGTATACGCACCAAATAGTGACCCCTCCCCCTTCTTCAATCAGCTTTGCAAGAAAATATTAGAGGTCTCCAGAGGTAGTTTGATTATAGGGGGAGATTTTAATTTTACCTTTGACCCGTCCCTAGATTGCTCCTCAGGCACATCTTCAATGCCCAATAAGATGCTTAAACAGATTAAATTAGCCCTATCTCAGTTGGCAGTACACGACACCTGGCGACTCCAGCATCCCACCACTAAAGATTTCACGTTCTATTCTAACCCTCATCAGGTTTACTCTAGGATTGATTATCTGCTCACTGATGTTACTAGCTTATCATACATCACACATACCAACATTTCATCCATAACCTGGTCAGACCACACTAAAATTAGCTGTCAGTTCCACTGGCCTACCTCCCACTTCCCCAATATTAATTGGAAAATTGATGACTCGTTAACTAGGGACCCACTAATATACCTCAAATTACAAAAAACCCTAATAGACTACTTTCAGATAAACGACACCCCAGGCATTGATATTCAACATGTCTGGAACGCCCACAAGTGTGTAATGTTAGGGGGGAACTCATTGCTCTAAAAGCTGCCAAACTGAAACAAAAGAATGCATATCTGAACTCTCTACTACAAGACCTAGCTAAACTACAAGACATACATAAAATGCACCCCAAAAAACCCTCACTAATAGAGAGCATAACACACAAACGCAGCCCGCTCCGCCTCCTATTGGGAACAGAGGCTAAAAATAAGGCCCTATTTCTTAAAAAGACTTATTATGAAGGGGCCAACAAACAGGGGAAAATGCTGGCACGACAGCTCAAAAGAAAAACACACAAACAATTTATTATTTATTATGGGTATCCGTGGGTCCTCTGGCGGGTTGAAGTCCTCCACCAATGATATAGCATTGATCTTTAAGGAGTACTATGACAGATTATATAACATACGTAAAACGACTGTTGCCCCCAAACCTGACGATATAGCGGACTATTTGTCCCAGACATCCCTTCCCAAGTTAACAACAGACCAAATTAAAGAACTCTTGGATGCAATCTCTTCACTCCTTTCCGGAAAGGCTCCAGGCCCAGATGGGTTCGGAAACTCCTACTACTCCCAATTCAAAGGAATATTAGCCCCCTGTCTTCTAAGATACTTTCAGAGTATAGACGATAATAGGTCTTTTCCCCCTTCGTTGCTCCAAGCACATATCTCGGTAATACTTAAGCCCAACAAACCATCAGACCAAGTTTCTAACTACCGCCCGATTTCCCTTATCAACACTGATATAAAAATTTTCGCTAAAATTATGACAATCCGTATAAACAGATTTCTTCCTAGTTTAATTCATAGAGACCAAGTAGGATTCATCCCGGGTCGGGAGGCAAGGGATAATACCGTCCGCAATGCTCACTTAATTTGGCATGTCAATAATGATACCACCCCAACTGTATTTATATCAACAGATGCCGAAAAGGCATTCGACCAAGTTAACTGGTCTTTTACTAGAGCCTCCCTGGAGGCCTTCGGTTTTGGCACTACCACTACACACTAGAAATAACATTGATTTCCTCGGGACGGGAAATATACCAGCTATCCTAATTTGCGGACAACATCCTTTTTACGCTGACACACCCGGAAAAATCAGTGCCCCCACTTCTGACCGAGCTTTCCACCTTTAATAATCTCTCAAACTTCTTGGTTAACCAGGACAAGTCTGAAATTTTGGGCTTCAGCCTTCCAGAGCACACAGTAAAATTACTTAAAAAAGCATGCCCATTTAGATGGTGTTATGGGACAATGAAATATTTAGGCATCCATTTACCCAACTCTTTTGACAAGATATTCCAAAATGAATTATCTCCCAATTAAAGCTGCAATCACACGTAACCTATCCTCTTGGGGATCTAAGAAACTCTCCTGGCTTGGGCGCATAAACACTATAAAAATGAATATTTTGTCCAAGACTGCTTTATATTATGGAAGCACTACCGATCCCTCTACCCCATAGGTACATCCCTCAGATTCAGAGCATATTTAGTTCCTTTGTGTGGCAAAGGAAGCCGCCCAGAATAAACAAAGTTACTATGTCCCTCCCTAGACACCTGGGTGGCCTAGGTTTACCCGATTTAGAGACCTATCGAACCTCAATATTTTTACAGAGGATGCTGGACTGGAGGGTGGGTGGAGAGCAAAAGAGGTGGGTCCGGCTTGAGGAGAGTATAGAATTGGTGGTCCCACTTGCCAGCCTTTGTTGGAGACCTGACCTTCCTGAAAGGTCGAAGGTGATTTCCAATCCAATAACGAGAGAGACTGTCTCCCAATGGGAGAGAGCACTTAATCGGTACCCCTGCCTGTCATCTAGACCGGGCCCTTTGACCTCTCTAATTCATAACTCGGAATTCTCCATAGCTTCTTTTGGTGTTCCCCAGTTATTAGATATAAATAATAGAGATACTCTTATCCACCACATAACCACTAAAGATTCCATAAGCACACAGGATCAATTGCTTGAGAGGGGGTTTGAATGGGCTAGGAACTGGTTCTCCTACAGGAGATTATATAACTATATCACAACTCACAAGCATAGTTGCAACCTCACCCGTTCCCAAACCAATATTGAGAAACTTTACTTATCTAACTCCCCGTTGAGACATTCTCTCTCTATAATATATAAAATGTTGATACAGCCCCTCCCAGGCAATCTCCCCTATGCCATGGAAATGTGGGAAAGAGAATTAGGAGTAATCATCCTTCCACAAACGGCAATAAATATGTTTTCCAACACCAAAAAGTCCTCTACTTCAGCTTCCATTCAAGAAATTAATTATAAGGTATTACATTGTTGGTACCTAACCCCCAGAAAATTACACCGCCTATTCCCCAAAACTAGTAATAAATGCTGGCGGTGCGGCCACGTTCGGAGTGGAATGGGACATATGTGGTGATGGTGTTCATTAATTAATCATTACTGATACAAGGTTATCAGTGAGGTAGAAAGCATTTTGCAGACAACTATCCCTCCAGACCCCCAAATCTGGTTACTAAATAAACCTGTTACATTGCCCTCTAAACACCTACTACCCTTATTCTGAATTTTTAATAATAGTGTTAAAGTCCTCATAGTAAAAACATGGAAATCAAAGGATATCCCATCCATGAAAATGTGGAGAAACAAAGTAGCAGAGCTATTGGAACGAGAGGAATACACTGCTTATAAAAATGGTACTATAGAAAACTTTCACATGCTACAAGCATTGTGGGACGAATACATTAAAAACCTATAACTTATATAAATAATTTCAAGTATTATTAGAGCCCCCTTTGAGAAATAACATAAAAGCAATTACCAAATTAAAATAAGACTGGTAGAGCACTATTGTCCAATAGCTTTAATATTCTTGCACTATAATAAGGTTTATATTAGAGACATGACAATTGTTGCAATATTAAGGTGCTTTTGAATGTTATTCCATTTTTTTTATTGTTTTTCTTGGAAACTCAAGAATCTGTCTGTGTTTTCTATCAACCTTTTCTCTCTGTTAAAATTGTATGATGATATATTTGCCACTGATGGTTGTACAGTATGGACAGATTCCTTTCAATAAAAAGAATAAAAAAATTAAAAAAAAGTGTTGTCCATGGTCTTGAACCAAAAATCTGCTGGCTCGTTAGCTGAGATGCTTTCTTTTTCAAATAAAGATAGAAAGAGAACGAAGAAAAATTGATATAGAAGTAAATTAGAAAGTTGCTTAAAATTGCATGCTCTATCTGAATCATGAAAGAAAAAATTTGGGTGCAGTGTCCCTTTAATTTCTTTCATAGTGGCAAGAGTCCATGAGCTAGTGACGTATGGGATATACATTCCCAGCAGGAGGGGGCAAAGTTTCCCAAACCTCAAAATGCCTATAAATACACCTCCTACCTCACTCATACCTTAGTTTAACGTGTAGCCAAGAAGTGAGGTGTAAAAGAAGGAGTAAAAAGCATACAAAAAGAGGAACTGGAAAAATAAAGTGCTTTATATAAAAAATCTTAACCACAAAAAATAGGGTGGGTCTCATGGACTCTTGCCACTATGAAATAAATGAATTTATCAGGTAAGTTCTTACATAAATTATGTTTTCTTTCATGTTAGTGGCAATAGTCCATGAGCTAGTGACGTATGGGCTATAATACCCAAGATGTGGAAAACCACGAGTCACTAGAGAGGGAGGGATAAAATAACAACAGCTAAATCTGCTGAGAAATTAAACCCAAAATAATTAAGTTTTCTTTAAAAAAAAAAAAAAACTCAAATCAAAAGACATTAGAATCAAACTGAGACAACTGCCTGAAGATCCTTTCTACCAAAGGCTGCTTCCGAGGAAGCAAACACATCAAAATGGTAAAATTTAGTAAAAGTATGCAAAGAAGACCAAGTTGCTGCTTTGCAAATTTGATCAACTGAAGCTTCATTCTTAAAAGCCCAAGAAGTGGCAACTGATCTAGTAGAATAGCTGCAATTCTCTGAGGCGGAGACTGCCCCACCTCCAAATAAGCTTTATGAATCAAAAGTTTCAACCAAGATGCCAAAGAAATGGCAGAGGCTTTCTGACCTTTCCTGGAACCAGACAAAATAACAAATAGACTGGAAGTCTTTCTGAAATCTTTAGTAGCCTCAACATAATATTTCAAAGCTCTTACCACATCCAAAGAATCTAGAGACCTTTCAAGAGTATTCTTAGGATTAGGACACAAAGAAGGAACAACAATTTCCCTATTTATGTTGTTAGAATTCACAACTTTAGGTAAAATTTTAAATGAAGTCTGCAAAACAGCTTTATCTTGATGGAAAATCAGATAAGGAGACTCACAAGAGAGAGCAGATAATTCGGAAACTCTTCTAGCAGAAAAGATAGCCAAAAGAAATAACACTTTCCAAGAAAGTAGTTTAATATCCAAAGAATGCTTTCAGGCCCATTTGCTGCTTTGCAAATAATATGGAAACTCTTCTAGCAGAAAAGATAGCCAAAAGAAATAACATTTTCCAAGACAAAAATAGAAAAAGAGAGGCGCCAAAACATAAAACAGTATCGTTGGTCTAATGGGGTGGAAATAGAAGCAAGCCCCCCTGGATGAGAGTGTATACTCACAAGATAGGCGGTACAATCAGTGTGCCTTATACTGCATGTCGGGACTGTTGAGAGTCGCCCGACAGACACCCCCAGGCAGATACACATCACCACAGGACCTCCAATCCGCTGCGGGCAATATCGCTCTGTTGATACTCCTTGGGATCAGCTGTGGCTTGCAGCGTCCGTAGTTACAGATGATACACACAGACCTCTTCTTAATAGCGATCAGTGAGAGGGTGGATGGGCACTCAAAAACAAGGAGCACGTAAGGTAAAGATAAAATCGTGGTTTATTGCAGATTAAAACAACAGCAATGCGTTTCTCGGCTACAATGCCGTTTCATCAGGCTGTATCATATCAAGCCATTGCTCTCTTTAAATACCTTACATGCACCTGTCTATGGGCGGACTTACAGCTATTACCTGTCTTCCTCTCCACAGATTAACCCTTTCCTATTTAAAATATTCTGACCTATTGGTGTATAGAAAATATAAGCATTAAGCAAGGTCTTGCGGACCTGATCCACAGTGTCGGATCAGGTCCACAAGACCTTTGATAAATTGGGGCCATAGGCTCAAAAGGAGGAGCCTGCAAAATCTTTAAAACCAAATTGAGACTCCAAGGAGTAGAAATAGATTTAATGGCAGGTTTGATACAAATCAAAGCCTGAACAAAACAGTGAATGTCAGGAAGTTTAGCAATCTTTCTGTGAAATAAGACAGAAAGAGCAGAAATCTGTCTTTTCAAAGTATTTGCAGACGAACACTTATCCAAACCATCCTGAAGAAACTGTAAAATCCTAGGAATTCTAAAAGAATGCCAGGAATTCTTTTAGAATGCTGCAGTCATGAGACCTAAAACTTCCATGCACATAACCACTGAAGGGAATGATAGAGACTGAAAGTTTAGACAAGCTAAAACTAACTTCATTTGTCTCTTGTCTGTCAGGAAAAAGTCATGGACACTGAATCTATCTGGAAACCTAAAAAGGTGACCCTTGTCTGAGGAATCAAGAAACTCTTTTGTAAATTTATCCTCCAACCATGTCTTTGAAGAAACAACACTAGTTGATTTGTGTGAGATTCTGCTAAATGAAAAGATTGAGCCAGTACCATGATATCATCCAAATAAGGAAACCGCAATACCCTGCTCTCTGATTACAGAAAGAAGGGCACTGAGAACTTTTGAAAAGATTCTCAGAGCTTTCGCTAGGCCAAAAGGAAGAGCAACAAATTGGTAATGCTTGTCTAGAAAACAAAATCTCAGAAAACGATAGTGGTCTGGATGAATACGAATATGAAGATAAGCATCCTGTAAGTCTATTGTGGTCATGAAATTACCTTGCTGAAAAAAAGGCAAAATAGTCCTTATAGTCACCATCTTGAAAGTTGGGACTCTTACAATTTAGAAATTTCAGATCCAGAATTGGTCTGAACGAACCTTCTTTCTTTGGGACAATGCATAGATTTGAATAAAAACCCAAACCCCGTTCCTGCAGAGGAACTAGAACAATCACCCCTGAAAGCTCCAGGTCTGAAACACATTTCCTGAAAAGCATGAGCCATTACAGGGTTTGTTGGAACATGAGAAAGAAAGAATCTTCCCTTGGGAGGTCTTATTCTGAAACCTATTCGATACCCCTGAAAAACAATATGTTGAATTCACTGGTTTTGAACAAAGACTGTCCAAATGTGTTGAAATAATTTAAATCTGCCCCCCACCAGTTGAACTGATTTGAGGGCCGCACCTTCATGCAGTCTTAGGGGCTGGATTTTTTTTTTTTTTTAAAATACTTGGATACTCCAATTAGAGCCAGAGGCCTTAGGGGAAGGAGAGTTTTTGGTCTCTATTCTGAGGAAAGGAACGAAAACAATTGGGAGTTTTGAATTTACCCTTAGATTTCTTATCTTGGGGTAGAAAAACTCCCTTTCCCCCGGTAATAGTGGAGATAATAGAATCCAATTGAGAACCAAATAAATTACTACCCTGAAATGATAAAGATAGTAATTTAGATTTAGACACCATATCAGCATTCCAAGATTTAAGCCATAAAGCTCTTCTAGTAAGAATAGCTAAGGACATCGATTTAATATCAATCTTAATGACATCAAATATAGTATCACAAATAAAATAATTAGCATGTTGAAGTAAAAGAACTATGCTAGACAACTCAGGATCTATCACCTGTTGAGCCAAACTGTCCAACCAAAAAGTTGAAGCAGCAGCAACATCAGCCATACAAATGGCAGGTCTAAGAATATAGCCAGTATTTAAATATGCTTTTCTAAGATAAGATTCAATCTTTCTATCTAAAAGATCCTTAAAAGAACTACTGAGGAGTAACCTCAGAAGTTTTAAAAACAGAATTCAAACGTTTGCTATTCTTGTTATCAAGAGGACTAGATTCCTCAATACCCAAAGTAAACAATACTTCCTTTAATAAAGAACGAATATATTCAATCTTGAAAAGAAAGGTTGATTTATCAATTTCAGACTCTGAGGTAGGATCCTCTGAGCCACAAAAATCCTCATCATCAGAAGATACTTCAGTATGCTGACGATCAATACAGGCTTTATCAGATTTATGAGAACTAAGGAGAGACCTTTTACATTTATTTGAAGGCAGAATAGCAGTCATAGCCATCTCTGCAGCAATATAATCTTTAATATCTACAGGAATATCATGTACATTAGACTGTGAAGGTTTAACAGCAGATGTATTTGTACTTATAGAAACATTATCAGCATGTAAAAGTTTTTCATAACAAGTGTCACATATTGGAGCTGAAGAAGTAAAATCAGTTAATTTACAACATACACACTTAGCTTTGGTAGAATTGTGTTCAGGCAGTTTAGTTCCTACAGTAACATCAGTGTCAGGATCAGTCTGAGACATCTTGCAAAATGTAACAAAAAAGAAAAATTTAAACAAAATATCCAATTTCCTCAAATAGCAGTTTCAGGAATCGGAAAAAATGCTTATGATAAAAATTGTATACAGAAGTAAAATCAAAAGCAAGCAACCTAGCCCTCTCAAATGAGAGCAGAGAGTAAAAAGAGGGAGAGACTTATATAACAAATTTAAGGCACCAACGCAAATGCAGAGCAAAAAACTTTTGGCGCCAAAGATAAATGACGTGACTTGCGTCATGGCAGATGCAACATCGCGCCAAAAATCTTTGCGGAAAAAATGTTGCAATAAAAAGTAGCGTTCTGCGTCATTATTTGAAAAAAAAACAAAAAAAAAACAGACTTCAAGTTAATAATTAACTATAACCCCAGGTAAGCCTAAAACTCCCATAAACATAATTCCCATGCCGAAACTGTTTAGACTGCAAATGGAAATACACAGACCTGACTCATGGCAAATATATACAATATACATTTAAAACTTTATAAGATAAAGTGCCAAACATAGCTGAGAGTGTCTTAAAAAATTATATATACTTACCAGAAGACAACCATCCACATATAGCAGACAGCCAAACCAGTACTTAAACATATCAGCAGAGGTAATGGTAGAGGAGTGTAATGTCGATCTGCAAAGGGAGGCAGAAATGAATCTCTGTGACCGATTACAGAGAGCCTTAGAATTGATTTCCCATAGATGAAAACATGGCATCGTTAGGCAATACTCCCTTCACATCCCTCAGACAAACACTGTACTTTGAGAGGAACTGGGCTTCAATATGCTTAGAAGCACCTATCACAGAAGAAAATTAAGCACAACTTGCTTCACCACCTCCACAAGGTGGCAAAGTTTGTAAAAACTAAGATATGAGTGAGGTGGGAGGTGTATTTTTAGGCATTTTGAGGTTTGGGAAACTTTGCCCCTTCCTGGTAAGAATGTATATCCCATACATCACTAGCTCACGGACTCTTGCCACTTACATAAAAGAAAAGGTCTTACCCCCTCCATTACCGGAATCAGGAACAGTGCTGAAACTAAGACATGCTGTGTGCTGTGGAGCTCAGGAGCAGCAAAAGGGAAAGATAGAGTTCACGAGCGAGAGCGAGTGCTAAGTGCGGGAAAATCCTAACCCCTGTTTCCAGAGGATATCACACTGCACTCACTATCTACCCCTCCATATGTGGAAAAAAATTGGCTCCAGTGGAGCGCTGAGAATGCCGGCTGCTTGGAGGAGCTGGAGAATTAAAGGGGCCGGTATCTGAAAGTGTAAACCTGCCACTCAGGGGCGTATTATGGCCTAGGCACACAAGGCCTGTACCTAGTGTGGCAGATTTGGAGGGGCGGCAAGGTGTTAGTGTACATATTTTTTTAACAGAGCACACATGCTATACAAAAGTGTACACAGGTCAGAAGAAATTGATTTAAAAAAATAAACGCCTAGATTTAGAGTTTGGCGTTAGTGTTAAAAAGCAGTGTTAAGGGCTCCTAACGCTGATTTTTACTGCCCGCTGGTATTTAGAGTTTCCTTAATGCCACTAAAAAATTTTTAACGCTTAAATCATTGCCGACAACACAAACCCAGTAGTTAACATCTAACGCAAAAATAAACATCCACAAAGGGATTAAATGCCCTACATCTCCTGAGTGTCTGCTTGTAACCTAATTTAACCATAACTTAACACTTACCAAAACTTTATTATATATAAATAACAACACAACACAGTTTGTGGGTGAAAGACCCGTGGGTCGCATTTATTGATACCAGCCGTGGAACTGGCAGGTAACTTAACCATGGGTGGCGGCAATTGGGGCCTACATTCTAACTATGAATAACCCCTTCCAGAAAATGGCCAAGGGACACTGCTGCAGACCACAAGGCGGAGATACTCACGCAGCTTTACTATTTAGGGGTTTCTCGGCCCAACAATAATCAGCCCGAGCACGCCCAAGCATACCAAGCCTGTGACGTCACCCTGACCGCAATGGCCGTTATTCAAATCTCCTTCCAGTCTGCAGCCGTGATCTTGACCACCCGCCAGATTAGGGTGCAAACATTAGAAACTCCAAACCAGTAGGTCCAGCCTTGACTTGACGAACAGCATGTCAGTAACTGGGGAGCTCAAAATTACCGTCTTTGGACTTAAGGAAGTAGTTCGAGTAACCCTCTTCCAGCCTCAGACACCTAGTCTCGAATAGAGACCTAAAGAAAGACCGATTGCCGCCTTCTATATACTTATCTGAATCAACAGTGCATTACAATTTCCAATCAGTAATGCAGAAATTCAAATCAATAATGCATTACAAGTGCCAATCCGTAATGCATAACGAATTCAAATCAATGATGCATAACAAATTCAAAACAACAGTGCATAACAGGGATGGGAGGGTGGGGAAAGATCTTCTGGGAATCCACAGGAACAAAGAGGAAGTGGAATCCCTGCACATCCCCTTTATAAGGTTGGTAGACCCCTCACAACACAATGCAACATTGTAACTAACACACACAGCAGCACTCACTCCTCCAGGCCTTAACCCTTAGCTACGTTCGGGGCTATTTGCCCTGCACTTTCTTAAGGGATTAAATGCCCTACATCTCCTGAGTGTCTGCTTGTAACCTAATTTAACCATAACTTAACACTTACCAAAACTTTATTATATATAAATAACAACACAACACAGTTTGTGGGTGAAAGACCCGTGGGTCGCATTTATTGATACCAGCCGTGGAACTGGCAGGTAATTTAACCATGGGTGGCGGCAATTGGGGCCTACATTCTAACTATGAATAACCCCTTCCAGAAAATGGCCAAGGGACACTGCTGCAGACCACAAGGCGGAGATACTCACGCAGCTTTACTATTTAGGGGTTTCTCGGCCCAACAATAATCAGCCCGAGCACGCCCAAGCATACCAAGCCTGTGACGTCACCCTGACCGCAATGGCCGTTATTCAAATCTCCTTCCAGTCTGCAGCCGTGATCTTGACCACCCGCCAGATTAGGGTGCAAACATTAGAAACTCCAAACCAGTAGGTCCAGCCTTGACTTGACGAACAGCATGTCAGTAACTGGGGAGCTCAAAATTACCGTCTTTGGACTTAAGGAAGTAGTTCGAGTAACCCTCTTCCAGCCTCAGACACCTAGTCTCGAATAGAGACCTAAAGAAAGACCGATTGCCGCCTTCTATATACTTATCTGAATCAACAGTGCATTACAATTTCCAATCAGTAATGCAGAAATTCAAATCAATAATGCATTACAAGTGCCAATCCGTAATGCATAACGAATTCAAATCAATGATGCATAACAAATTCAAAACAACAGTGCATAACAGGGATGGGAGGGTGGGGAAAGATCTTCTGGGAATCCACAGGAACAAAGAGGAAGTGGAATCCCTGCACATCCCCTTTATAAGGTTGGTAGACCCCTCACAACACAATGCAACATTGTAACTAACACACACAGCAGCACTCACTCCTCCAGGCCTTAACCCTTAGCTACGTTCGGGGCTATTTGCCCTGCACTTTCTTAAGGGATTAAATGCCCTACATCTCCTGAGTGTCTGCTTGTAACCTAATTTAACCATAACTTAACACTTACCAAAACTTTATTATATATAAATAACAACACAACACAGTTTGTGGGTGAAAGACCCGTGGGTCGCATTTATTGATACCAGCCGTGGAACTGGCAGGTAACTTAACCACGGGTGGCGGCAATTGGGGCCTACATTCTAACTATGAATAACCCCTTTCAGAAAATGGCCAAGGGACATTGCTGCAGACCACAAGGCGGAGATACTCACGCAGCTTGACTATTTAGGGGTTTCTCGGCCCAACAATAATCAGCCCGAGAACGCCCAAGCATACCAAGCCTGTGACGTCACCCTGACCGCAATGGCCGTTATTCAAACCTCCTTCCAGTCTGCAGCCGTGATCCTAACCACCCGGCACAAGAGACTGACCTGCATATTCAATGGTCCTGACTCTTGCCGCCACCCTATACTCTTAGGAGTAACTCCTGCCTGATGTTCTGCAAGAACAAATCTACTCCTGCCGGTTCTAAATGAACCCCATCCTGCCTATACAAACCCTTATGGGCTGCCGAGATGTTCCCGTGCTATATCACAAAACCCTCAAATTCAACTACCTGCTTCCTCAGGTCTCTATTGATCTTTTTTCTGACCTGAAAAGCCGCCTTATGACACACCATGTGCCTCCATCTTAATCTAGGGATCACATTCGACCACCCGATTTGCACACTTGGAAACCAGAGTTTGAACTGCCTCAGGTCTGACTGCATTGCCCGAATTAAATCCAATGTGGGAATGGCCCCCACATCGTTGCCACCGGCATGTAGTATCAGAATGTGGGGTTTCTCCCACCTTCTCGTGGCATTCTGCAGCAATGCAGGCAGATCTGCCCAGGCCAAGCCTCTGTGCCCTAGCCAACGTAACACAGCCCTGGACGAGGGAAATCCTAGCTGCTGTCCTCCTGGCATGGCTGCAGCTCTAATTGCGGCCCAGTGCACATAAGAATGGCCGTCGATCCACACCCGTACAGGACCTGGACGTGTTTCTGAAAATAAAGAAAACAAGAGTTAGCCTGCTTGCAGTGGACCAGATCCTCATCAAACCTTGGCCCATTCCTCTTTAGGTATCACCCCCGCAAGCACCCAAACCCTTGCACCCTTGTCACATTGACCCCCATTCTCAAGCATACAGCGGCCTAACATAGGACTTGTACCGCTGCGACTTCCACTGCCCCAATGAGCGAATGCGATCCGAGGACCAACCCAGCTCTGCTGCTGTCGTCACTGCCCCCACTCGGAAGGAGTGTGGGGCAATCCGAGACCCATCTAGACCAGCCTTTTTCACTACCCTACCTAAAACCTTCCCAAACTGGTATCTGGTCAGCGGGTCTCCATTGGCATGTATTAGAAACCTGGAGGAGCCTCCTGGCCGCACTTCCAGGTATGATGACACCAGCCGTACTGGGCAACAGGTAACACCAGGCTGCCCTGGCAAGGAAAGCCAAGCCCCCTGGCCCTCCTGGTCGGTTTTTGACCTGGGAATGAACAATAGCATGGAGTCATCCACTAACCTAACATGATTGTGCCTGACCCCCCCTGTGACCGCCGTCTTGGCGCGTGGTACCAACTCGCCCACCGTTAATGCACCGTGAAACGCCAGGCCGAAGGCCGCCCTGAAGAGCCGAACCTCAAAAGGTGAGGAACATATCTCTGGCAGGACCGCCAGCAACTTTACCAGCCGTTCCATCGTAATGGGCTCCCTTGTGTCCCGTCTTGGAACTTCCAGACGGCCCCAACCCCTAATAAGCTGCTTCACAAGGAAGGAGCATGACTCGTCTTTGAAAGCGTATAACCTGCAGAAGAAAGCCACAGCCGATAGCCTAGAGACCACCACCCCCTTTTTTGCTCGCTTACCTCTCAGGTCAGCCAGCCAGTGCAACAGAAACCCCTGTTCTCCTTCACAGGAGGGGAACTCACGTAGGTCGCAGAAACCTACCCACTTGCTCCAGTACCTCACGTATGCCTACCATGTGCTGGGTGCCAACGAAGCCCGCAACAGGGGAATCAGTTGCTGTAGTCCCTCGCCATCTGCCACAAAAAGAGAGGGCAAGAAAGACCATTAGGAGTCGTGGCCGGTGCCGCAGCCCTAAATGCCTCCCACTGGAAGCGAGACAATGCATCAGCAACTATATTCTGCACCCCTGGCACATGCCGGGCCCTAAAGTCAATGTTCCATTGCAAACATCTCAACACTAGGTGTCGCAGGTAATGCACCACCACAGGCGATGAAGCTGAAAGTCTGTTAATAGCAAACACCACGCTGAGATTATCCGTCCAGAAAATCACAGCCCTGTTACTAAACAGGTGACCCCACAGTTCCACTGCCACCAGTATAGGAAACAGTTCCAGAAAGCAAAGATTGCGTGTAAGCCCTCCGCCTGCCCACTCGGTCGGCCAGGGCTCCGCACTCCATGCCCCCTCAAAGTAAGCCCCATACCCGGATGCTCCAGCAGTGTCCGTGAACAGATGCAGTGATTGGTTAGATATTGGATCACCTTGCCACATGCAGATGCCGTTAAAGTCCTGGAGAAACCTCTCCCAGACCTGCAAATCTGCCATGAGATCCCTCGTGATATGAATGCATGATGCCGGAGCCCTACCTCCACCCAAGCACTGCTCTAACCGCTTGCTAAACACCCTACCCCACGGGATAACTCTCCCCGCGAAGTTAAGGAGACCAAGGAGCGACTGCAGCTCCCTAAGCGAACATGTCTGTGCCAAAGCCATAGCACGGACTGTCGCCAACATCTTGGCAACCTTTTCTTTAGGCAACCTACACTCCCCTGCCACCAAATCAATTTCGATGCCTAAGAACGTCAAACATGTGCACGGTCCCTCCGTCTTATCCTCTGCCAGAGGAACCCCAAACCTGGCCATCATGAACCTCATGACTTTCATTAATGAGGCGCATTCTTGCGAGTTGGCTGCCCCAACCAGAAGGAAATCATCCAAATAGTGCGCAACCCTGTCACTTCCAGCCACCGAGACCACCTCCCAGTGTAGGAAAGTGCTGAACGCTTCGAAATACGCGCAGGATATTGAACAGCCCATGTGCAGACAACGGTCAGCATAATAACCCCCTTCAAACCAACACCCCATCAGCCTGAAGGATGATGGGTGAATCGGGAGAAGCCAGAACGCAGATTCTATGTCCAACTTCGCCATCAAGGCTCCAGGGCCCCGTTCCCTGACCATAGCCAGCGCGTCGTCAAACGGTAATGAACTGAGCTCAATTCCTCCAGAATGGCGTCATTCACCGGCTGCCCTTTTCGGATAAGAGAGGTGCTGTATGAGCTGGATCTTACCCGTTTCCTTTTTGGGAACAACCCACAGCAGGGAAATAACTAAATCCGGCATTGGTAATTCCCTGAAAGGGCCTGCAACCCTACCCAAGGCCACTTCTTTTCCCAACTTCTCCCTGACTGCCTCAGGGTACTGAGAAGCCGATTTCAGGTTCTTCCTGTCTCGGGCTCCCACTACCCGACCCACTACCGGGATAATAAAACCCCTACGCAAACCGCCATCCAACAGTTGAGCAGCCGCCCTGTCCGGGTACCTGCTCAACCATTTGCTGATAACCTGGACCCTAAGGGGCGAATCCGCCCTTACTCCCAGCACTTCCCTTGCCCCCGAACCGATCAGTTTGGGTATCTCGCTTCTTGGAGCATTCAGCTCCAGGGTGTTGTCCGCTGCAGAACTTACAGACGTGCTTGAACGTGCAGGATGTGCCCCGCTCGCATGCTTTGTCCTGATATCGCCAGCACACACCCCCTTGCCGCCGTCGAAAGCGCAATGTCTGCCTACTCCCCAGTGATACCGCCGTTGAGCCTCCCTGCGCCCTCCTTTCCGCATCAAGATGCGCCCAGAGGTGCAAGTCCATTGTGCCGAAATCAAGTAAAGCCCACCTTCTTCTTATGATATAACATATCGTACTCTCTCCATGCACCATCAGCAAACTTTCTATGTATTGCATCAATGGTGTCGACGTACTTAAAGAGGGCAGTCCCCTGGTCGGGAAACCTCTCCAAATAGCAGGTGGCGTATACACGGAAACACCGATGCCACTCCTCAAGTGTATCGGCCCGCCTAAATTTCTTAGGGCCCGTACCGTCCTCTGCCATTTCCTTAAACTTAAATGCCTCTGCAGACAGTTCGAACATGTTTACATACTTACCGTCCTGGATACGCTTCACTGTCTTAGACTTGAGGTGTGCATGCAAACTGTGTACCTGGCACAAATAAGTATCCCCATGTACTTCTGCTTTCCTGTTCACTGCCTGTGGTGACCCCCCAGCAACCCCTAGGAGTTGAGATGACTGTGCCACGCTACTGGCATTGCCATCCCCGTGATTGCCTTTACTCTTCTTTCTCAACATTCTGTACATCCTCCTATGCCCTTTCGTGTGCAATCCCAGGGACCCATCTATCTCAGACCCTGATCCTGACCCGCTAGAACTGGAGGAATCACACCGCCCCCTAGGTAAACCAATTTGGGACTCACCAGATGAAGCACCCGATGCGGCCTGCCCGCTGGTATAATCCTCCTGAAATCTCACTGTCTTACCCCTACTTTGAGACTTCGATGCTCTGGCCTGCCTCACCGCCCCCCTCCCAGGGCTTTCTAGGCCTTCCCCAGGGTTATCGCTAATGCTAGCATGCCCTCTTTTCACAGCCCCTCTTGTGGTTATTTGACCTGACCGTGCCGGTGAGGTCCTGCTGGGCGTCACCGTACCCTGCCGGCCCCGCTCCTGGAGCTCCGCAATAGCAGTGTCACCCCTTGAGCCTTGTGCCACACTGGCCCCCTAATTTGTGTCTCTAGCCACGGGGGCCTTCCCTTTATTCTGTGCCGCAGCGCGTGCGGGAGCCGCCTTGGCTTTGCCCCCTCCTGAAGTGGGCCGCGAGCGCGAGGAGGGTGCCCTATCAGCCTCCCCTCCTTTATTACATGCTGCTCTTGTGCGTGCCCCCTGCTTTGCCACCCCCTGGGTGCCCCCCGTGGGGCCATGCTGCCCCACTTCCACACTCACACCTGTCCCCTGACCCCTTGCTGCCACACTTTGCTCCGGCCTAAGCTGCGCCCCCTCAGCCTGCTGAGGCCTATCATGCATGCCCCCACTAGTGGGTGTCCCCCCCGAGGTGCTCCCTTCTTACCTTTGGAGCCCTGGGGGGACGATCCACTCCGTTCGCTGGCCAGATTGCGAGTGCCGCGAGCGGAAGTGACGTCACCGGAAGTGACCTCATGACACACAACGCTACCGGCACGGCGGCCATCTTGGATGAGGAAGCCTGTGACGACGGACTGGAGGCCTGCGCACTACGATGGACCGAAGCCTGGGCCTTGAGTACCTCCACCCCCAGAGCCGCACCCATGAGGACCGACACAAGGGACTGCAAGAGGGAGACTGCCGCCGCCACGGATTCTCCGGAGAGGTCCACCGACGCAGGTAAGGCCGCACTGCTCCCACTACCCACACCAATGGAACCCTCCCCAGGGATACCCGCTGAACCCCTCTGCGACTCCCCAGGCCCAGAAAATCCAGGCCCCTGCCTAAGGCCCACTCCGGAGCCCCCGGATAGATTACCGGGACCCCCGGAGCAGAACCCGGAACTCCCTTGGGACCCCTTAGGCCCGCCTTGTGCACTTTGCCCACTCGCTTGCCCCTGGGCCTGCTCAGGCCTTGAAGGCCGACTATCTAAAATGACCGGCTGATAAACCCGGCCTGCCTCAGCATCCCCTACCAGGTTCTCCTGTGCAGGAGAGGAAAATAAGTCAGGGCTACCCTCCCCTCCCAGGGGAGAAACCTCCAGACATAGCCCAGACACATTGCCCTGACCCACCGTAATGTTTCCTGATGGGGATGGTGCGACCCAATCGATGTCCTCTAACTCCATCTCTTCCCACTCTACAGATTCGCCTTCCATTGGAAATGCTCCAAGCTGCGATGCTGAAAGATCTTCTGGGAATCCACAGGAACAAAGAGGAAGTGGAGTCCCTGCACATCCACTTTATAAGGTTGGCAGACCCCTCCCAACACAATGCAACATTGTAACTAACACGCACAGCAGCACTCACTCCTCCAGGCCTTAACCCTTAGCTACGTTCCGGGCTATTTGCCCTGCACTTTCTGAATCACAAAAAAATATTACACAAAGTACACTTACACTCAAACAAACACTACACTATATTTATTTTAAATTTTTCATATTTTCATGTCAAAATATAAAGGATCAAAGTTACGAGATCTCGGGTGTTTGAAAAACCCTCCACAAATATCCTTTTTCCATTGACTTACATTGACAGACGGGAACAGACACTCATATAGCTACATCTAACTAATAATATTATCACATACATACACTAATCGATAAATACAAACAATATACACCACATTACATACACAAATCACATTTTTATTAGGAAATAAACACGATTTAGCTACTTTTTCACACAAGACCATGACGTCACTCACTTTACGCTCAAAACCAGTCTTGGATTTTATTTAGACAAACATTTTTATCCTCCATTGACTTCTATGGGGAAGAGACAGATTTCCCTAACGCACGCAAAAAGAGTAGACAAGAAAACTCTAAATACCAGCGTTACAATTGTGAAACTAACTCATGTTTTCCTGCGTTATTTCCGCTATGACAAATAGATCACGAAATGGCTATTTCCCTATGGAGTTATGGCTTTTACTTCTGTGAAATTCAAAACAACATCAAATTGTTTTATACATTCACATTACATCAACTACAAATCACCATCACTAGTAACAAACATTTGGAATAATTACATCAGATTTAAATGGACAGAAAAATAATTTGAACATTTCATGATTCACAAACAGTAGACTATTGGAAACACCTCTCATTTACCTCTATTATAGCATTTCATTTATTTAACTCATATGCTTGCATGAACAGCATATCTACCTAGGCTTAACACATGATCATTAATGGATGCACATACTTTACTTTTAGCATTCACTCATACATGTGCATTCATATATCTGTTAGCGCTGCGGAATCTGTTGGCGCTCTACAAATAACCGATAATAATAATTCATATGATGGGGGAAAAACACATTACATTCTCTCTATGAATCAGGAAACATAAAATAGGGATTTTACTGTCCCTTTAACATCACGATTCACTCACAATATACCATTAGGAATTACGTACAATAAAAACATCATTAGAACAGATTACAGCTGTCACTTTTTGGGAAGGAACAACAATGCTATACTGCTTTATAGAAGTCAACATATGTGGGAGACAATCACAATATATACGTATATATACATAACACGCATCACGCAACCACAAAGCACACATTTATATTTTAATCAGCACACAATAACAATGTAGTAAAATACAACAACACAATGAGGATTTCATAACTAGACAGGCAGGTTGATAATATGATGACGTCATTAGAAGCTTCAACCATACACATTACAGCTTTAGGACTGTACCGCCCCTTTCAGAAGTTTAGCACTCAATACTACAATACAACATATACCTAAACGATAGTTTGGAACATCATTATTATGGTGATTTTAAAGGGATGCGTACAAAATATTGACAGCTCGAAAATCAATTATATATACAATACTACAGATGTCAGCCGGAAGATCGTCATTATTATTGCAATTTTAAAGGGACGCGTACAATATTGACATCTCGCAAATCACTTATATACAATACTACAGATGTCATCCGGAAGATCTTCAGTATCATTGCGTTTTTAAAGGGACACGTACAATATTGACATCTCGCAAATCACTTATATATACAATACTACAATACTACATATACGTAAACGAGAGTTTGGAACATCATTATTATTGTGTTTTTAAAGGGACGCGTACAATATTGACATCTCGCAAATCACTTATATATACAATACTAGAGATGGCAGCCGGAAGATCTTCTGTATTATTGCGATTTTAAAGGGACGCCTACAATATTGACATCTCGCCAATCACTTATATATACAATACTACAGATGGCAGCTGTTACTTTATCGTTTACAAACAATATTGCAGCAACATTGATCGATCAGATTCTATACCATTATACACAAGTATGCACTTTCATTCATGTTAGCATGGACGTGTGCTTTTTACTATAAGATCGCGTTTAATAAGTATTTATTACGCATATGAACAAACATTACGAAGATGCACTGTATATGTCACATTTTACACTTTCACATTGCGATTCATTGAGGGAAAACAAAATTTCAACAAACACCTAAAAAAAACGCCCACTTTGAAAGCATTCGTGCCGCTCACATACAAACAAGTGAATACAATCAGCAATCATTTCGAACTCACTACCATTGGACTAATTGCACTATAAATCCCCCAAACAACATGGCCAAGGCGTCCCTTGTGATCGACATCGTATCAATTCGCTTCTGTGTTTTTGCATACCTTGTTACTCCTTGTGTTGTGTTTGCTCTGCTGTTTGGCTTTGTGCTGCTTAGCTTGGCAAATATGGATGACGATTTGTTAGACATTGCTGCTGGTGCTGCTGCACAAGTAGAGATTCAGAGAATCAGACGGGCTCGGCGGCTCAGAGTTAGACAAAGGGCTCGTTTGGTTCGAAGTCCTCGTGTCTACAGGGTGAGACCCACCTTGGAAAACATGAGTGACTTCAAGGTTTATGACAAGTATAGGTTCAATCGCGAACAGCTCATTGGCCTTTACGATGTTCTTAGACCTCATCTGGAGCCACGTATACGAATAAGGACTGCTGTCCCTGGCATCACCAAGATGCTAAGTTGTATATACGTCCTGGCCTCCGGGAGTTTTCAATCTGGAGAGATGTACATGAATGGCCTGTCTCAAGGTACATTTTCTGTGGTTTTTGATAACTTTATGGACGCCATGGTACGTGTTAGTAAGCATTACATAGGATTCCCTCAGAATGATGGTGATTGTAGGCGCCTGAAGAGGGAATTCTTTGCAATAGCTGAATTGCCCAATGTCTTGGGAGCAATAGATTGCACCCACATTGTGCTGCGTGCTCCAGCCGATGACTTGCCCTTCAGAAAACGCAAACATTTCCATAGCCTCAACGTGCAGTATGTTTGTGACGCACGGATGCGGATTATGCACGTGTGTGCGAATTTCGCCGGGGCTTGTCATGATGCCCGCATCCTCAGACAGTCGTCCCTGTGGCGGCCGTTTGAGGGAAGACAGTTTCCACCTGGGTGGCTCGTTGGTGAGTACTTGTGCACAACATGGTTAATTAGTTAGACAATTGCCACTGTAGTCTTAAAAAACAGTTGTGTTTGTGTAATGAGCAAAATGTGTAGCTATAGGAAGCAATTTAACCATTTCTTTCTCTTTCCGCAAATGTCTAGTTTTACTTTAAAACAGATATGTAGCATGTCTTAGCTTAAATGGGCAGATAGAGAATGCAATTTAACCATTTTGTTTTTAGTTTAGCAAATGTCTGGTTTATGCGAAATACGCATATGTAGCATGTCTTAGCTTAAATGGGCAGATAGAGAATGCAATTTAAACATGTCATTGTCTCTTTCCGCAAATGTCTAGTTTTACTTTAAAACAGATATGTAGCATGTCTTAGCTTAAATGGGCAGATAGAGAATGCAATTTAACCATGTCATTGTCTCTTTCCGCAAATGTCTAGTTTTACTTTAAAACAGATATGTAGCATGTCTTAGCTTAAATGGCCATATCGAGAATGCAATTTAACCATTTTGTTTTTAGTTTAGCAAAGGTCTGGTTTATGCGAAATACGTATATGTAGCATGTCTTAGCTTAAATGGCCATATAGAGAATGCAATTTAACCATGTCATTGTCTCTTTCCGCAAATGTCTAGTTTTACTTTAAAACAGATATGTAGCATGTCTTAGCTTAAATGGGCAGATAGAGAATGCAATTTAACCATTTCTTTCTCTTTTAGCAAAGGTCTGGTTTATGCGAAATACGTATATGTAGCATGTCTTAGCTTAAATGGCCATATAGAGAATGCAATTTAACCATGTCATTGTCTCTTTCCGCAAATGTCTAGTTTTACTTTAAAACAGATATGCAGCATGTCTTAGCTTAAATGGCCATATCGAGAATGCAATTTAACCATTTTGTTTTTAGTTTAGCAAAGGTCTGGTTTATGCGAAATACGCCTATGTAGCATGTCTTAGCTTAAATGGGCAGATCAAGAATGCAATTTAACCATTTAATTGTCTTTCAACAAAGGTCTAGTTTTAGCTCCAAACAGATATGTAGCATGTCTTAGCTTAAATGGGCAGATAGAAAATGTGATTTAAACATATAAATCTTTTTTAAGGAAAATGTTTATTTTAGGGTATTTTCGTGTACACAAATGAAAAGTATTTTAATATAATAATTATAAATAAATTATTAATATTTGTCATTTTGTTATGTTCATTATTTATAGGTGATTCTGGTTACATGAGCCGGCCTTTGCTCATTACGCCTATACGTAACCGCACTGATGAGGCCCAGGAGCGCTACAATAGGACGCACAAGCGGACTAGGGCTGTAGTCGAGAGGATGTTTGGGCTCCTCAAAATGAGACTCCGATGCCTTGACAGGTTAGGAGGAGCCCTCCAATACAGCCCTCAAAATTTTCAGATCCAGAACTGGTCTGAATGAATTTTCTTTCTTTGGGACAATGAATAGATTTGAATAAAACCCCAGACCCTGTTCCTATGTCATGTCCCTTTAAATATGGGAGTGCCTATCCTGCTTCAGCCCTATATAACTCCTTACCACACTCTCCTAGTTGCTTAGTATTGGAGTCTTATGCTATAGGACTGCTACAGCCAAGCATATCTTCTCTGCAAACTGTGTCTGCCTCTGCCTTTTTTGCCTGTCAGTTCCGGATTTCACAGAGCGGTGACGTCACACGCCATCCTGCTTCACACAGCAGCAACACACAGTTCAGCTGCACTGTCTCCCAGACTGCCAGGACTTGCAAGTTCCTAATTCCTGCGGACCCTCTAATAATTTCTCAAGTAAGACCTGCTCTTAACATTCACTCACCTGTGGCTCAAATCAAATATGAGCATACCAGACTCTTGTTTATCATATATATCTGCAATTGCTAAATCTATCTGAGCCAACTTTAACTAGCTATCTTAAAATACTCACTAAAGTTAGTTACTAATTATTTTGCCTTTTGCCTGATCTCTTTTTATTGCCTGTACTACTGAAATTCCAAACTAGTTTGTAATTATATTTTTCTATGTATCCATACTGGGGTTTCTATGTGTTACACTGCTGCAATTGTTTAGTGTTTACTCACAGGTGGCAGCTGTAGTGTAATCACCATTAACCCCTGCTAATAACTGAACTATGATGTCTGGGACTATCTTTTACTCTGATAGTAATTAATGATAATTCCCAGTATTCTTTGAACAACACACATACTATTTTAAGTTTATTCCTTTTAACTCAGCAGTTGAGGTTCTTGAAAATAAATTCCTTGCCTTACAGGATACGGCAAGACTTAAATCCTGACATCCTGAAACGGAACTGGCATGATTACCCCTGAAAACTCCAGGGCTGAAACACACTTCAGGAAAACCTGAGCCCTTACTGGGTTTGCTGGAATTCGTGAGAGAAAGAAACTTCTCACAGGCGGTCTTACTCTGAATCCTATTCTGTACCCCTGAGAGACAATACTCTGAATCCATTGATTTTTAACCCTTTAATGACCACAGCACTTTTCCATTTTCTGTCCATTTGGGACCAAAGCTATTTTTACATTTTTGTGGTCTTTGTGTTTAGCTGTAATTTTCCTCTTACTCATTTACTGTACCCACACATATTATATATCGTTTTTCTCGCTATTAAATGGACTTTCCAAAGATACCATTATTTTCATCATATCTTATAATTTACTATAAAAAAATTATAAAATATGAGAAAAAAATGGAAAAAACACACTTTTTCTAACTTTGACCCCCAAAATCTGTTACACATCTACAACCACCAAAAAACCCCAATGCTAAATAGTTTCTAAATTTTGTCCTGAGTTTAGAAATACCCAATGTTTACATGTTCTTTCCTTTTTTTGCAAGTTATAGGGCAATAAATACAAGTAGCACTTTGCTATTTACAAACCATTTTGTTTTCAAAATTAGCGCTAGTTACATTGGGACACTGATATCTTTCAGGAATCTCTGAATATCCCATGACATGTATATATTTACTTTTAGACATCCCAAAGTATTGATCTAGGCCAATTTTGGTATATTTCATGCCACCATTTCACCGCCAAATGCGATCAAATACAAAAAATCGTTCACTTTTTCACAAATTTTTTCACAAACTTTTGGTTTCTAACTGAAATTATTTACAAACAGCTTGTGCAATTATGGCATAAATGATTGTAAATTTTTATTTGGGATCCCCTTTGTTCAGAAATAGCAGACATATATGGCTTTGGCGTTGCTTTTTGGTAATTAGAAGGCTGCTAAATGCCACTGTGCACCACACGTGTATTATGCCCAGCAGTAAAGGGGTTAATTAGGGAGCATGTAGGGAGCTTTTTGGGGTAATTTTAGCTTTAGTGTAGTAGACAACCCCAAGTAATGATCTATGCCCATTTTGGTATATTTCATGCCACCATTTCACCGCCAATTGCGATCAAATTAAAAAAAAAAAGTTAAATGTTTCACAATTTTAGGTTTCTCACTGAAATCATTTACAAACAGCTTGTGCAATTATGGCACAAATTGTTGTAAATGCTTCTCTGGGATCCCCTTTGTTCAGAAATAGCAGACATATATGGCTTTGGCATTGCTTTTTGGTACTTAGAAGGCTGCTAAATGCCGCTGCGCATCACACGTGTATTATGGCTAGCAGTGAAGGGGTTAATTAGGTAGCTTGTAGGGAGCTTGCAGGGTTAATTTTAGCTTTAGTGTAGAGCTCAGCCTCCCACCTGAAATATCAGACCCCCTGATCCCTCCCAAACAGCTCTCTTCCCTCCCCCACCCCACAATTGTCCCCGCCATCTTAAGTACTGGCAGCAACTCTGCCAGTACTAAAATAAAAGATATATTTAGGCTTTTTGGGGGGGTTTTAAGCATATTTACATATGCTGCTGTGTAGGAGCCCCCCTTAGCCCCCAACCTGACTGATCCCCCACCAAACAGCTCTCTAACCCTCCCCCTCTGCCTTAATGGCCGCCATTTTGGGTACTGGCAGCTGTCTGCCAGTACCCAGTTTAGAATAAAATAGTTGCTTTTTTATTTTTTCCCCATTTTCTGTAGTGTAGCTCCCCCCCCACCAAAGAACAAACCCCCACCCCCTCCTAGATACCTTTGATTGTTATTTTTTTAAAAATATAAACTTTTTTTCTGACACTTTTAGTTCTGTCTTTTCTGTAGTGTAGCGGTTCCCACCCGCTCCCGCCCCGTGCACGCGCCCGCCTGCCGTGCACGCGCCCGTGCGCGCCCCCGATCCCGCCCCCCTCTAAATTACCCAGCCCATCGATGGCCGCCCACCCGCCTCCCACCCACCAACGATACCGGCCATCGATGTCCGGTGCAGAGAGGGCCACAGAGTGGCTCTCTCTGCATCGGATGGCCATCTACAGTTATTGCAGGATGCCTCCATATCGAGGCATCACTGCAATAACCGGAAAGCAGCTGGAAGCGAGCAGGATCGCTTCCAGCTGCTTCCACACCGAGGACGTGCAGGGTACGTCCTCAGGCGTTAACTGCCTTTTTTTTGAGGACGTACCCTGCACGTCCTCGGTCGTTAAGGGGTTAATCGAATTGGTACAAACATCTTTGAAAAACCTTAATCTGCCCCCTACCAGCTGAGTTGGGATGAGGGCCGCACCTTCATGCGGACTTGGGGGCTGGCTTTGATCTTTTAAAAGGCTTGGATTTATTCCAATTTGAGCATGTGCATGGCGAAAAAATTCGATTCTGTTTGGTTCGGATCGATTCGGAATTTTTCGAAGTTCGGTTCGGATCGTTTCGAATTCGGAAAATTTTGAATCGATTCGTTTCGGATTCATTCGGATTCGAAGAAATTCGGCTGGATTCGGTTCGATTCGGAAATTCGGTAAGTGTTAGGTGGGATTAGACTAGTATTATACTGTATATTAGGTGTTAACCTAACATACTGTATAATACTAGTGTAATCCCAATGGCCATCTGAATTTACGATTCGATTCAGTTCGATTCTGAAAATTCAGCAACATTTTAATTCGGAAATTTCGGTTTGATCCGAATCGCCGAATTATCCGAATTTCTGAACCGAATCGCACATGTCTAATTTGAGGAAGGCTTCCAATTGGAAACAGATTCCTTGGGGGAAGGATTAGGTTTCTGTTCCTTATTTTGTCGAAAGGGTTAAAAGCTTTAGATTTACCCTTAGGTCTTTTATCCTGAGGCAAAAAAACTCCCTTCCCCCAGTGACAGTTGAAATGATTGAATCCAACTGAGAACCAAATAACGTATTACCTTGGAAAGACAGAGATAGCAATCTGGACTTAGAAGTCATGTCAGCATTCCAAGAATTAAGCAACAAAGCTCTTCTAGCTAAAATAGCTAAAGACATAGATTTAACATCAATTTTGATTATATCAAAAATGGCATCACAAATAAAATTGTTAGCATGTTGAGTCAAGTTAACAATGCTAGACAATTCAGGATCCAATACTTGCTAAAGTCTCCAAACAAAAAGTTGAAGCAGCTGCAACATCAGCCAAAGAAATTGCAGGCCTGAGAAGATGACCTGAATATAAATAGGCTTTCCTTAGATAAGATTCCAGTTTCCTATCTAAAGGATCTTTAAAAGAGTACTATCTTCTGTAGGAATAGTAGTACATTTAGCAAGAGTAGAGATAGCCCCATCAACTTGGGGATCTTTTCCCAAAACTCTAAAGTAACTGCTGGCAAAGGATACCATTTTTTAAACCTTGAAGAAGGAATAAAAGAAGTACCAGGCCTATTCCATTCCTTAGAAATCATATCAGAAATAGCATCAGGAACTGGAAAAACCTCTGGAGTAACCACAGGAGGTTTATAAACAGAATTTAAACATTTACTAGTTTTAATATCAAGTGGACTAGTTTCCTCCATATCCAATGTAATCAACACTTCTTTTAACAAAGAACGAATATACTCCATTTTAAATAAATATGAAGATTTGTCAGTGTCAATATCTGAGGTAGAATCTTCTGAACCAGATAGATCCAAATCAGAGCAGGATAATTCAGCATGTTGACGGTCATTTGAAATTTCATCAACTTTATGAGAAGTTTTAAAAGACCTTTTACGTTTATTAGAAGGCAGGATGGCAGACAAAGCCTTCTGAATAGAATCAGAAATAAATTATTTTAAGTTTACAGGTACAGTATATCTTGTGCATTAGATGTTGAGGGAACAGCAACAGGTAATGAACTACTACTGATGGATACATTCTCTGCATGTAAAAGTTTATCATGACAACTATTACAAACCACAGCTGAGAAATAACCTCCACAAGTTTACAGCAAATGCACTTAGCTTTGGTAGAACTGTTATCAGGCAGCAGGGTTCCAACAGTGATTTCTGAGACAGGATCAGATTGAGACATCTTGCAAATGTAAGAGAAAAAAACAACATATAAAGCAAAATTATCAATTTCCTTATATGGCAGTTTCAGGAATGGGAAAAATGCAAACAGCATATTGATTGGAACAGCCAATAGAATGCAAGGTCAATCCTATTGGCTGATTGGATCAGCCAATCGGATTGAACTTCAATCCGATTGGCTGATTACATCAACCAATAGGATTTTTCCTACCTTAATTCCGATTGGCTGATAGGATTCTATCAGCCAATCTGAATTCAAGGGACACCATCTTGGATGACGTCATTTAAAGGAACCTTCATTCTTCATTAGGACTTTGTTTGAAGAGGATGGCTCCACATCTGCTGGATTGAAGATGGACCCGCTCCGCTCCGGAAGGATGAAGATAGAAGATGCCGCCTGGATGAAGCCTTCTGCCATCTGGAGGACCTCTTCTGCCCCGATCGGATGAAGACTTCAGACCCTCTGGAGGACCACTTGTGCCCGGCTGGGTGAAGACGGCTCAAGGTAGTGTGATCTTCAGGGGGTTAGTGTTAGGTTTTTTTAAGGGGGGATTGGGTGGGTTTTAGAGTAGGGGTGTGTGAGTGGTGGGTTGTAATATTGGCGTGGGGTATTGTATTCTTTTTTTACAGGTAAAAGAGCTGATTACTTTGGGGCAATGCCCCGCGAAAGGCCCTTTTAAGGGCTATTTGTAATTTAGTATAGGGTAGGGAAATTTTATTATTTTGGGGGGCTTTTTTATTTTATTAGGGGGATTAGATTAGGTGTAATTACTTTAAAATTCTAGTAATTCTTTTTTATTTTCTGTAATTTAGTGTTTGTTTTTTTTCCCTTAATTTAGTTTATTTAATTTAATTGTAATTAATTGTAGGTAGTTTTGGTAATTAGTTTAATGATAGTGTAGTGTTAGGTATAATTGTAATTTAGGTTAGGATTTATTTTACAGGTCATTTTGTACTTATTTTAGCTAGGTAGTTATTAAATAGTTAATAAGTATTTAATAACTATTCTACCTAGTTAAAATAAATATAAATCCTAAGCTAGCTACAAATGTAACTATTAGTTATATTGTAGCTAGCTTAGGGTTTATTTTATCGGTAAGTATTTAGTTTTAAATAGGATGAATTTATTTAATTATGTTAAATTAATTTCCTTTAATTTAAATTATATTTAAGTTAGGGGGGGTTAGGGTTAGGGGTTAATAAATGTAGGTAGGTGTCGGCGACGTTGGGGGGGCAGATTAGGGGTTAATAAAATTTAACTAGTGTTTGTGAGGCGGGAGTGTGGCGGTTTAGGGGTTAATACATTTATTAAAGTGGCTGCGATGTCCGGTCAGCAGATTACGGGTTAATAATTGTAGGTAGGTGGCGGCGACATTGGGGGCGGCAGATTAGGGGTTAATAAATATAATGTAGGTGTCGGCGATGTAAGGGGTAGCAGATTAGGGGTTTATAGGTATAATGAAGTTGGCGGCGATGTACGGTCGGCAGATTAGGGGTTAAAAATTTTTATTTTAGTGTTTGCGATGTGGGGGGGGGCCTCGGTTTAGGGGTTAATAGGTAGTTTATGGGTGTTAGTGTACTTTTTAGCACTTTAGTTAAGAGCTTTATGTTCCGGCGTTAGCCCATAAAACTCTTAACTACTGACTTTTAAATGCGGTAGGAGTCTGGACAGGAGAGGGTCTACCGCTCACTTCTTCCAAGACTCGTAATACCGGCGTTAGGCAAATCCCATTAAAAAGATAGGATACGCAATTGACGTAAGGGGATTTGCGGTAGCCTCAAGTCGTGGAAGAAAAGTGAGCGGTACACCTGTACCTGCCAGACTCGTAATACCAGCAGGCGTTAAAAAGCAGCTTTGGGAACTCTCAATGCTGCTTTTTAAGGCTAACGCCAAACTCATGATCTAGGAGTTAGTTTGTAAAACTGAATTGTGGGTGTGGTGAGTGGTGTATTTATAGGCATTTTGAGGTTTGGGAAACTTTTCCCCTCCTATGTCACTAGCTCATGGACTCTTGCCAATTACATGAAAGAAACAGCCATTTTTCGTTGAAAAAAATTATCCACAACCCAAAATATAAAGTTTATTCTCATAAATGAAAGGAAAAACTTAAAACATAAGCAGAAGAATTAAACTGAAACAGCTGCCTGAAGAACTTTTCTACCAAAAACTGCTTCCGAAGAAGCAAATACATCAAAACGTAGAATTTAGTAAATGTATGCAAAGAAGACCAAGTTGCTGCTTTGCAAATCTGATCAACTGAAGCTTCATTCTTAAAAGCCCATAAAGTGGAGACTGATCTAGTAGAATGAGCTTTAATTCTCTGAGACGGGGCTTGACCTGACTCCAAATAAGCTTGATGAATCAAAAGCTTTAACCACGATGCCAAGGAAACGGCAGAAGCCTTCTGACTTTTCCTAGAACCAGAAAAGATAACAAATAGACTAGAAGTCTTCCTGAAATCTTTAATAGCTTCAACATAATATTTCAAAGCTCTTACCACATCCAAAGAATGTAAGGATTTCTCCAAAGAATTCTTAGGCACGGGACACAAGGAAGGGACAACAATTTCTCTAATAATGTTGTTAGAATTCACAACCTTAGGTAAGAATTTGAATGAAGTCTGCAAAACCGCCTTATCCTGATGAAAAACCAGAAAAGGAGATTCACATGAAAGAGCAAGAAATTCAGAAACTCTTCTAGCAGAAGAGATGGCCAAAAGGAACAACACTTTCCAAGAAAGTAGTTTAATATCCAAAGAATGCATAGGCTCAAAAGGAGGAGCCTGTAAAGCCTTCAAACCAAATTAAGACTCCAAAGAGTAGAGATTCATTTAATGAGAGGCTTGATATGAACCAAAGCCTGTACAAAACAGTGAATAGCAGGAAGCTTAGCAATCTTTCTGTGAAATAAAACAGAAAGAGCAGAGATTTGTCCCTTCAAGGAACTTGCAGACAAACTGTTATCCAAACCATCCTGAAGAAACTGTAAAATTCTAGGAATTCTGAAAGAATGCCAATGAGAATTTATGAGAAGAACACCATGAAATATAAGTCTTCCAAACGCGATAATAAATCTTTCTGGAAACAGATTTATGAGCCTGTAACATAGTATTATGTCAGAAAAACCTCTATGACTAAGCACTAGGCATTCAATTTCCATACCTTCAAATTTAATGATTTGAGTTCCTGATGGAAAAACAGACCTTGAGATAGAAGGTCCGATCTTAATGGAAGTGGCCAAGGTTGGCAACTGGACATCCGAACAAGGTCCGCATACCAAAGCCTGTGAGGCCATACTGGAGCCACCAGCAACACAAACAATTGCTCCATGATGATTTTGGAGATCACTCTTGGAAGAAGAACTAGAGGCGGGAAAATATAAGCAGGTAGATAACACCAAGGAAGTGTCAACGCATCCACTGCTTCCGACTGAGGATCCTTGGACCTGGACAGGTACCTGGGAAGTTTCTTGTTTAGATGAGAAGTCATCAGATCTATTTCTGGAAGACCCCACATCTGAACAACCTGAGAAAACACATCTGGATGGAGGGACCACTCCCCCGGATGTAAAGTCTGATGGCTGAGATAATCTGCCTCCCAATTGTCTATACCAGGGATATGAACCGCAGAAATTAGACAGGAGCTGGATTCCGCCCAAGCAAGTATTCAAGATACTTCTTTCATTGCTTGGGGATTGTGAGTCCCACCCTGATGATTGACATATGCCACAGTTGTGATAGTGTCTGTCTGAAAAAAAATGAACAGTTCTCTCTACAACAAAGGCCAAATCTGAAGAGCCTTGAAAATTGCACAGAGTTCCAAAATATTGATTGGTAATCTCGCCTCTTGAGATTTCCAAACCCCTTGTGCTGTCAGAGATCCCCAAACAGCTCCCCAACCTGAAAGACTTGCATCTGTAGTGATCACATTCCAGGGTGGACAAACAAAAGAGGCCCCTAGAACTATACAATGGTGATCTAACCACCAAGTCAGAGATAGTCGAACATTTGGATTTAAGGATATTAATTATAATATCCTTGTATAATCCCTGCACCATTGGTTCAGCATACAAAGCTGGAGAGGTCTCATATTAAAATGAGCAAAGGGGATCGCGTCCGATGCTGCAGTCATGAGACCTAAAACTTCCATGCACATAGCTACTGAAGGGAATGACTGTGACTGAAGGTTCCGATAGGCTGAAACCAATTTTAAACGTCTCTTGTCTGTTAGAGACAGAGTCATTGACACTGAATCTATCTGGAAACCTAAAAAGGTGACCCTTGTCTGAGGAATCAAAGAACTTTTTGGTAAATTGATCCTCCAACCATGTTTTCTAAGAAACAACACTAGTTGATTCGTGTGAGATTCTGTGGAATGTAAAGACTGAGCTAGTACCAAGATATCATCCAAATAAGGAAACACCGCAATACCCCGCTCTCTGATTACAGAGAGTAGGGCACCGAGAACCTTTGAAAAGATTCTTGGAGCCGCCGCCAGGCCAAAAGGAAGAGCAACAAATTGGTAATGCTTGTCTAGAAAACATAATTTATGTAAGAACTTACCTGATAAATTCATTTCTTTTATATTAGCAAGAGTCCATGGGCTAGTGACGTATGGGATATACATTCCTACCAGGAGGGGCAAAGTTTCCCAAACCTCAAAATGCCTATAAATACACCACTCACCACACTCACAAATCAGTTTAACGAATAGCCAATAAGTGGGGTGATAAGAAAAAAGTGCGAAGCATAAATATAAGGAATTGGAATAATTGTGCTTTATACAAAAAAATCATAACCATCACAAAAAAAAGGGTGGGCCTCATGGACTCTTGCTAATATGAAAGAAATGAATTTATCAGGTAAGTTCTTACATAAATTATGTTTTCTTTCATGTAATTAGCAAGAGTCCATGAGCTAGTGACGTATGGGATAATGACTACCCAAGATGTGGATCTTCCACGCAAGAGTCACTAGAGAGGGAGGGATAAAATAAAGACAGCCAATTCCGCTGAAAAAAATCTGCACCCAAAAATAAAGTTTAAATCTTATAAAGAAAAAAACTGAAAATATAAGCAGAAGATTCAAACTGAAACAGCTGCCTGAAGTACTTTTCTACCAAAGACAGCTTCAGAAGAAGAAAACACATCAAAATGGTAGAATTTAGTAAAAGTATGCAAAGAAGACCAAGTTGCTGCTTTGCAAATCTGATCAACCGAAGCTTCATTCCTAAACGCCCAGGAAGTAGAAACTGACCTAGTAGAATGAGCTGTAATCCTTTGAGGCGGAGTTTTACCCGACTCGACATAAGCATGATGAATTAAAGATTTCAACCAAGATGCCAAAGAAATGGCAGAGGCCTTCTGACCTTTCCTAGAACCGGAAAAGATAACAAATAGACTAGAAGTCTTTCGGAAATTCTTAGTAGCTTCAACATAATATTTCAAAGCTCTAACTACATCCAAAGAATGCAATGATTTCTCCTTACAATTCTTAGGATTAGGACATATTGAAGGAACCACAATTTCTCTACTAATGTTGTTAGAATTCACAACCTTAGGTAAAAATTTAAAAGAAGTTTGCAACACCGCCTTATCCTGATGAAAAATCAGAAAAGGAGACTCACAAGAAAGAGCAGATAATTCAGAAACTCTTCTGGCAGAAGAGATGGCCAAAAGGAACAAAACTTTCCAAGAAAGTAATTTAATGTCCAATGAATGCATAGGTTCAAACGGAGGAGCTTGAAGAGCCCCCAGAACCAAATTCAAACTCCAAGGAGGAGAAATTGACTTAATCACAGGTTTTATACGAACCAAAGCTTGTACAAAACAATGAATATCAGGAAGATTAGCAATCTTTCTGTGAAAAAGAACAGAAAGAGCAGAGATTTGTCCTTTCAAGGAACTTGCAGACAAACCTTTATCCAAACCATCCTGAAGAAACTGCAAAATTCTCGGAATTCTAAAAGAATGCCAGGAAAAATGATGAGAAAGACACCAAGAAATGTAAGGCTTCCAGACTCTATAATATATCTCCCTAGATACAGATTTACGAGCCTGTAACATCGTATTAATCACAGAGTCAGAGAAACCTCTTTGACTAAGAATTAAGCGTTCAATCTCCATACCTTTTAAATTTAAGGATTTGAGATCCTGATGGAAAAAAGGACCTTGCGACAGAAGGTCTGGTCTTAACGGAAGAGTCCACGGTTGGCAAGAGGCCATCCGGACAAGATCCGCATACCAAAACCTGTGAGGCCATGCTGGAGCTACCAGCAGAACAAACAAGCTTTCCTTCAGAATCTTGGAGATTACTCTTGGAAGAAGAACTAGAGGCGGAAAGATATAGGCAGGATGATACTTCCAAGGAAGTGACAATGCATCCACTGCTTCCGCCTGAGGATCCCTGGATCTGGAGAGATACCTGGGAAGTTTCTTGTTTAGATGAGAGGCCATCAGATCTATTTCTGGAAGTCCCCACATTTGAACAATCTGAAGAAATACCTCTGGGTGAAGAGACCATTCGCCCGGATGTAACGTTTGGCGACTGAGATAATCCGCTTCCCAATTGTCTATACCTGGGATATGAACCGCAGAAACTAGACAGGAGCTGGATTCCGCCCATACCAGAATTCGAGATACTTCTTTCATAGCTAGAGGACTGTGAGTCCCTCCTTGATGATTGATGTATGCCACAGATGTGACATTGTCTGTCTGAAAACAAATGAACGATTCTCTCTTTAGAAGAGGCCAAGACTGAAGAGCTCTGAAAATTGCACGGAGTTCCAAAATATTGATCGGTAATCTCACCTCCTGAGATTCCCAAACCCCTTGTGCTGTCAGAGACCCCCACACAGCTCCCCAACCTGTAAGACTTGCATCTGTTGAAATTACAGTCCAGGTCGGAAGAACAAAAGAAGCCCCCTGAACTAAACGATGGTGATCTGTCCACCACGTCAGAGAGTGTCGTACAATCGGTTTTAAAGATATTAATTGAGATATCTTTGTGTAATACCTGCACCACTGGTTCAGCATACAGAGCTGAAGAGGTCGCATGTGAAAACGAGCAAAGGGGATCGCGTCCGATGCAGCAGTCATAAGACCTAGAATTTCCATGCATAAGGCTACCAAAGGGAATGATTGTGACTGAAGGTTTCGACAAGCTGATATCAATTTTAGACGTCTCTTGTCTGTCAAAGATAGAGTCATGGACACTGAATCTATCTGGAAACCTTAAAAGGTTAGCCTTGTCTGAGGAATCAATGAACTTTTTGGTAAATTGATCCTCCAACCATGATCTTGAAGAAACAACACAAGTCGATTCGTATGAGATTCTGCTAAATGTAAAGACTGAGCAAGTACTAAGATATCGTCCAAATAAGGAAATACCACAATACCCTGTTCTCTGATTACAGACAGAAGGGCACCGAGAACCTTTGTAAAAATTCTTGGAGCTGTTGCTAGACCAAACGGCAGAGCCACAAACTGGTAATGCTTGTCTAGGAAAGAGAATCTCAGAAACTGATAGTGATCTGGATGAATCGGAATATGCAGATATGCATCCTGTAAATCTATTGTAGACATATAATGCCCTTGCTGAACAAAAGGCAGGATAGTCCTTACAGTTACCATTTTGAATGTTGGTATCCTTACATAACGATTCAATATTTTTAGATCCAGAACTGGTCTGAAGGAATTCTCCTTCTTTGGTACAATGAAGAGATTTGAATAAAACCCCAGCCCCTGTTCCAGAACTGGAACTGGCATAATTACTCCAGCCAACTCTAGATCTGAAACACATTTCAGAAATGCTTGAGCCTTCGCTGGATTTACTGGGACACGGGAAAGAAAAAATCTCTTTGCAGGAGGCCTTATCTTGAAGCCAATTCTGTACCCTTCTGCAACAATGTTCTGAATCCAAAGATTGTGAACGGAAATGATCCAAATTTCTTTGAAAAAACGTAATCTGCCCCCTACCAGCTGAGCTGGAATGAGGGCCGCACCTTCATGTGGACTTAGGAGCTGGCTTTGATTTTCTAAAAGGCTTGGATTTATTCCAGACTGGAGATGGTTTCCAAACTGATACCGCTCCTGAGGATGAAGGATCAGGCTTTTGTTCCTTGTTGTGACGAAAAGAACGAAAACGATTATTAGACCTAAATTTACCTTTAGATTTTTTATCCTGTGGTAAAAAAGTTCCCTTCCCTCCAGTAACAGTTGAGATAATAGAATCCAACTGAGAACCAAATAATTTATTACCCTGGAAAGAAAGGGAAAGCAGAGTAGACTTAGAAGACATATCAGCATTCCAAGTTTTAAGCCATAAAGCTCTTCTAGCTAAAATAGCTAGAGACATATACCTGACATCAACTCTAATGATATCAAAGATGGCATCACAAATAAAATTATTAGCATGTTGAAGAAGAATAATAATGCTATGAGAATTATGATCTGTTACTTGTTGCGCTAAAGCTTCTAACCAAAAAGTTGAAGCTGCAGCAACATCCGCTAAAGATATAGCAGGTCTAAGAAGATTACCTGAACACAAGTAAGCTTTTCTTAGAAAGGATTCAATTTTCGTATCTAAAGGATCCTTAAAGGAAGTACCATCTGCCATAGGAATAGTAGTACGCTTAGCAAGAGTAGAGACAGCCCCATCAACCTTAGGGATTTTGTCCCAAAACTCTAATCTGTCAGATGGCACAGGATATAATTGCTTAAAATGTTTAGAAGGAGTAAATGAATTACCCAAATTATTCCATTCCCTGGAAATTACTTCAGAAATAGCACCAGGGACAGGAAAAACTTCTGGAATAACTACAGGAGATTTAAAAACCTTATCTAAACATTTAGATTTAGTATCAAGAGGACCAGAATCCTCAATTTCTAATGCAATTAGGACTTCTTTAAGTAAAGAACGAATAAATTCCATTTTAAATAAATATGAAGATTTATCAGCATCAACCTCTGAGACAGAATCCTCTGAACCAGAAGAACCATTATCAGAATCAGAATGATGATGTTCATTTAAAAATTCATCTGAAAAATGAGAAGTTTTAAAAGACTTTTTACGTTTACTAGAAGAAGGAATAACAGACATAGCCTTCTTAATGGATTTAGAAACAAAATCTCTTATATTATCAGGAACACTCTGAGTATTAGATGTTGACTGAACAGCAACAGGTAATGTAACAGTACTAAAGGAAATATTATCTGCATTAACAAGTTTGTCATGACAATCAGTACAAACAACAGCTGGAGGAACAGATACCATAAGTTTACAGCAGATACACTTAGCTTTGGTAGCTCCAGCACCATTCAGCGATTTTCCAGAAGTATCTTCTGACTCAGTTTCAACGTGGGACATCTTGCAATATGTAATAGAAAAAACAACATATAAAGCAAAATTGATCAAATTCCTTAAATGACAGTTTCAGGAATGGGAAAAAATGCCAGTGAACAAGCTTCTAGCAACCAGAAGCAATAAATAATGAGACTTAAATAATGTGGAGACAAAAGTGACGCCCATATTTTTTAGCGCCAAAAAAGACGCCCACATTATTTGGCGCCTAAATGCTTTTGGCGCCAAAAATGACGCCACATCCGGAACGCCGACACTTTTGGCGCAAAAGAACGTAAAAAATGACGCAACTTCCGGCGACACGTATGACGCCAGAAACAGAAAAAAAAAATTTGCGCCAAGAATGACGCAATAAAATGAAGCATTTTCAGCCCCCGCGAGCCTAACAGCCCACAGGGAAAAAGTCAAATTTTAAGGTAAGAAAAAATGATTGATTCATATGCTTTATCCCAAATATGAAACTGACTATCTGAAATAAGGAATGTTGAACATCCTGAGTCAAGGCAAATAAATGTTTGAATACATATATTTAGAACTTTATAAAAAAGTGCCCAACCATAGCTTAGAGTGTCACAGAAAATAAGACTTACTTACCCCAGGACACTCATCTACATGTTGTAGAAAGCCAAACCAGTACTGAAACGAAAATCAGCAGAGGTAATGGTATATATATAAGAGTATATCGTCGATCTGAAAAGGGAGGTAAGAGATGAATCTCTACGACCGATAACAGAGAACCTATGAAATAGACCCCTTAGAAGGAGATCATTGAATTCAAATAGGCAATACTCTCCTCACATCCCTCTGACATTCACTGCACGCTGAGAGGAAAACCGGGCTCCAACCTGCTGCGGAGCGCATATCAACGTAGAATCTAGCACAAACTTACTTCACCACCTCCATAGGAGGCAAAGTTTGTAAAACTGATTTGTGGGTGTGGTGAGGGGTGTATTTATAGGCATTTTGAGGTTTGGGAAACTTTGCCCCTCCTGGTAGGAATGTATATCCCATACGTCACTAGCTCATGGACTCTTGCTAATTACATGAAAGAAAAGAGAATCTCAGAAACCGAAAACCGATAATGATCTGGATGAATCGGAATATAAAGATATGCATCCTGTAAGTTTATTGTGAACATATAATGCCCTTGTTGAACAAAAGGCAGACTAGTCCATATAGTAACCATCTTGAAAGTAGGTACTTTTACATAACGATTCAAAATTTTAGATCCAGAACTGGTCTGAATTAATTTTCTTTCTTTGGGAAAATTAATAGATTCGAATAAAACCCCAGACCCTGTTACTGAAATAGAACCGGCATAATTACCCCTGAAAACTCCAGGTCTTAAACACACTTCAGGAAAGCCTGAGCCTTCACTGGATTTGCTGGTATGCGTGAGAGAAAAAATCTTCTCGCAGGAGGTCTTACTCTGAATCCTATTCGATACCCCTGAGAGACAATACTCAGAATCCATTGATTTCGGACAGAATATGTCCAAACATCCTTGAAAAACCTTAATCTGCCCCCTAACAGCTGAGCTGGAATGAGGGCCGCACCTTCATGCTTACATGGGGGCTGGCTTTGGCTTCTTAAAAGGCTTGGATTTATTCCAAATTGAAGAAGGTTTCCAATTGGAAGCAGATTCCTTGGGGGAAGGATTAGGTTTCTGTTCCTTAATTTGTCGAAAGGAATGAAAGCGGTTAGAAGCTTAGATTTACCCTTAGGTCTTTTATCCCGAGGCAAAAAAAACTCCCTTCCCCCAAGTGACAGTTGAAATAATGGAATCCAACTGTGAACCAAATAACTTATTACCTTGGAAAGAAAGAGATAGCAATCTAGACATAGAAGTCATGTCAGCATTCCAATATTTAAGCCACAAAGCTCTTCTAGCTAAAGACATAGATTTAACATCAATTTTTATGATATCAAAAAAGGCATCACAAATAAAATGATTAGCATGTTGAAGTAAGCGAACAATGTTAGACAAAACAGAATCCAATTCTTGTTGCGCTAAATGTTCCAACCAAAAAGTTGATGCAGCTGCAACATCAGCCAAAGAAATTGCAGGCCTGAGAAGATGACCAGAATATAAATAGGTGAAAAATAGAGGGTAAGTAAGGGCGCTGATACCAGCTAAAGGGATCGTGGTTAATTGTCAGTGGTGATATACCAAATGTTGATAAGGCCTGTGGGGATTAAAATATGTGTGTGATTGGCTAATTACCTAATGTGTGCAGGTTATAGTTAAAACAATAGAATGATTTTATGAATTTACAATTTCTATTGGTGCAAATGCAATGTGCCTACATGCAGTGAAAATAATTAATTATTAGGTCTTGATATTAGTGCAAAAAAAATTAATTTTTTAATTGATGAATAATTAATATTCTGTGAAGTGCTAAGAGCCTGTGTAGTATTACACAATATGTGAAAAAATGGATGTGATAAATGGTAGTGCTTGTGTATTCCTAATTATTCTGGAAACCTATGTAAAGGAAGTACATATGTAAACTTAAAAACTTTCAGAGAGATAGAAGTGCAATTTCATGCGTTTTATTAAAAAGACATTTTTTAAAGGGAACAATTGATAAACATAAGATGTAGATACCGCTCATTAGCTAATATGGCTATGGGATGTCTCCCAGATATATTAAAAATGGAAAGAACTTGATAATTATTACAATAAAAACATTGTTAAAACACTGTTAGAAGTATAAATTATACATAACCAATATTGTCTAACTGTATTTTGCAATAGTCTAGTGTTACACTTATATTCTCAACTTTGATCTTATATGGCAAATTTTATTCGTTTACGAGCTAGCCAAAACAAAAGTTCATATGTTTTAGTATTCCAACTAGAAATTTATTGAACAAAGTCACTTCTTTTGCCCCAACTTTATCCTTTATTTACTTCAAACTTTGTGTGGCTGCTTCGCCAAATGAAAATAGTCAATACTACGATGGTTCAAATTGATGTGATTTGCAGATTTAAAATTTTCTTAAAAGATTGACAAACTGCTCTTAGTGCTATGCACGCAGTAAAAAATATAACATATGATGAAGTCTGAACTGGAACTGATTTTTCAAATGCAAACCTTCAGTTAGAGTTATCGGAATATTTGTGTTTAAGCAGTTCTACTTACAGTTTTTCAGATTTATTAAACTGTAGTGTCAAATCTGCTCACAGTTGCACCGGAGTTCTCCCTGCTCTGCTGTCTGTGCTCCGCGTCTGATGTCACACTCTTCTGTGGGAGGGAGCCTTCCGGAAAAGCCGTTACTTTGTATCTTTTGATTGTAGTTTTTATCTCAGTTTAATGTTGATAAATGATGATAACTGCACAAGAGATCTTGATAAAGCTCTGCATAGAGCGAAACGCGTCGAGCTGGGTGATTTGCTTTACTTATGAACTTACACTATCGTCAATCTGAATAAATAGATTGAATCAACATAACCCGGGTTATAAACTTTATCTACGGTACTACTTGACCATCCCTTGGACACCTGCTTGGTCTCATTATAACTGCGTGCAAAGCACTAAGTGCAGTTATCATCATTTATCAACATTAAACTGAGATACAAACTACAATCAAAAGATACAAAGTAACGGCTTTTCTGGAAGGCACCCTCCCACAGAAGAGTGTGACGTCAGACGCCGAGCACAGACAGCAGAGCGGGGAGAACTCCGGTGCAACTGTGAGCAGATTTGACACTACAGTTTAATAAATCTGAAAAACTGTAAGTAGAACTGCTTAAACACAAATATTCCGGTAACTCTAACTAAAGGTTTGCATTTGAAAAATCAGTTCCAGTTCGGACTTCATCATATGTTATATTTTTTACTGCGTGCATAGCACTAAGAGCAGTTTGTCAATCTTTTAAGAAAAGCTTAAACATGCAAATCACATCAATTTGAACCATCGTAGTATTGACTATTTTCATTTGGCGTAGCAGCCACACAAAGTTTGAAGTAAATAAAGGATAAAGTTGGGGCAAAACAAGTGACTTTGTTCAATAAATTTCTAGTTGGAATACTAAAACATATGAACTTTTGTTTTGGCTAGCTCGTAAACAAATAAAATTCGCCATATAAGATCAAAGTTGAGAATATAAGTGTAACACTAGACTATTGCCAAATACAGTTAGACAATATTGGTTATGTATAATTTATACTTCTAACGGTGTTTTAACAATGTTTTTATTGTAATAATTATCAAGTTCTTTCCATTTTTAATATATCTGGGAGACGTCCCATAGCCATATTAGCTAATGAGCGGTATCTACATCTTATGTTTATCAATTGTTCCCTTTAAAAAATTTATTTTTAATAAAACACATGAAAATGCACTTCTATCTCTCTGAAAGTTTTTAAGTTTACATATGTACTTCCTTTACATAGGTTTCCAGTATAATTAGGAATACACAAGCACTACCATTTATCACATCCATTTTTTCACATATTGTGTAATACTACACATGCACTTAGCACTTCACAGAATATTAATTATTCATCAATTTAAAAATTAAATTTTTTTGCACTGGTATCAAGACCTAATAATTAATTATTTTCACTGCATGTAGGCACATTGCATTTGGAATCACCAATAGAAATAGTAAATTCATATAATCATTCTATTGTTTTTCACTATAACCTGCACACATTAGGTAATTAGCCAATCACACACATATTTTAATCCCCACAGGCCTTATCAACATTTGGTATATCACCACTGACAATTAACCACGATCCCTTTAGCTGGTATCAGCGCCCTTACTATTTTTCACTTACTTAACCCTGAAAAGATTGAAGGATCTTTTCTTTATGTAAGGAGTTTGGGATCCCTATAGCTCCAGCGCTCTACTCTCTCACACATTTGTAACAGAATATAAATAGGCTTTTCTTTTATAAGATTTGTTTCCTATCTAAAGGATCTTTAAAAGAAGTACTATCTTCCATAGGAATAGTAGTACGTTTAGCAAGAGTAGAGATAGCCCCATCAACTTTGGGGATCTTTTCCCAAAACTCCAATGTAACTGCTGGCAAAGGATACAATTTTTTAAACCTTGAAGAAGGAATAAAAGATGTACCAGGCCTATTCCATTCCTTAGAAATCATAACAGAAATAGCATCAGGAACTGGAAAAACTTCTGGAGTAACCACAGGAGGTTTAATAACAGAATTTAAACGTTTACTAGTTTTAATATCAAGCGGACTAGTTTCCTCAATATCCAAAGTAATCAACACTTCTTTTAACAAAGAACGAATGTACTCTATTTTAAATAAATAAGTAGATTTGTCAGTGTCAATATCTGAGGAAGGATCTTCTGAATCAGATAGATCCTTATCAGAGGAGGATAATTCAGTATGTTGCCGGTCATTTGAAATTTCATCAATTTTATGAAAAGTTTTAAAAGACCTTTTACGTTTGTTAGAAGGCGGGATGTCAGACAGAGCCTTTTGAATAGAATCAGCAATAAAATCTTTTAAATTCACAGGTATATCTTGTGCATTAGATGTTGAAGGAACAAAAACAGGCAAATCACTATTACTGATAGATACATTCTCTGCATGTAAAAGCTTATCATGACAACTATTACAAACCACAGCTGGAGAAATAATCTCCACAAGTTTATAACAAATGCACTTAGCTTTGGTAGAACTGTTATCAGGCAGCAGAGTTCCATCAGTGATTTCTGAGACAGGATCAGATTGAGACATCTTGCAAATGTAAGAGAAAAAAACAACATATAAAGCAAAATTATCAATTTCCGTATATGGCAGTTTTAGGAACGGGAAAAAAATGCAAACAGCATAGCCTTCTGATATAGAAAATGCAAGAGGCATATAGGAATGGGGTTTTAAATAATGAAATATTTGGCACCAAGTATGATGCACAACACAAACAGAAAAAAATGTTTTGGGCCTAACAACATCCGGAAATGACACAGTGGTGTCACTGAAGACGCAACCTTGTGAAAGGACTTGGCGTCGACTAAGACGCCGGATATTACGAATTTGCATCATCGAACATAACTTCGCACCAAAAAACATACTTCCCGAAAGACACCCATCCACATATAGCCGATAGCCAAAACAGTACTGAAACGGTTATCAGTAGAGGTAATGGAATATGAGAGTATATCGTCAATCTGAAAAGGGAGATAGGAGATGAATCTCTACAACTGATAACAGAGAACCTATGAAATAGATCTCCCGTGAGGAAAACCATTGCATTCCATAGGTGATACTCCCTTCATATCCCTCTGAGATTCACGGTACTCTGAGAGGAATCGGGCTTCAAAATACTGAGAAGCGCATATCAACATAGAAATCTTAGCACAAACTTACTTCATAGGAGGCAAAGTTTGTAAAACTGAATTGTGGGTGTGGTGAGGGGTGTATTTATAGGCATTTTGAGGTTTGGGAAACGTTTCCCCTCTTGGTTGGATTGTATATCCCATACGTCACTAGCTCATGGACTCTTGCCAATTACATGAAAGAAACAGCCATTTTCCGCAGAAAAAATTAAATCCACAAAATAAATACGTTTTTCTCATAAATTTAAAGAAAAAAACTTAAAACATAAGCAGAAGAATCAAACTGAAACAGCTGCCTGATGAACTTTCTACCAAAAACTGCTTCAGAAGAAGCAAATACATCAAATGGTAAAATTTAGTAAATGCATGCAAAGAAGACCAAGTTGCTGCTTTGCAAATCTGATCAACTGTAGCTTCATTCTTAAAAGCCCAAGAAGTAGAGACTGATCTAGTAGAATGAGCTGTGATCCTCTGAGGTGGGGACTGTCCCGCCTCCAAATAAGCTTTATGAATCAAAAGCTTTAACCAAGATGCCAAAGAAGTGGCAGAAGCTTTCTGACTTTTTCTAGAACCAGAGAAGACAACAAATAGACTAGAAGTCTTCCTGAAATCTTTAGTAGCTTCAACATAATATTTCAAAGCTCTTACAACATCCAAAGAATGTAAAGATCTTTCAAGAGTATTCTTGGGATTAGGACACAAGGAAGGAACAACAATTTCCCTACTAATGTTGTTAGAATTCACAACCTTAGGAAGAAATTTAAACAAAGTACACAAAACAGCCTTATCCTGATGAAAAAAAATCAGAAAAGGAGACTCACAATAGAGAGCAGACAATTGGGAAACTCTTCTAGCTGAGATAGCCAAAAGAAACAACACTTTCCAAGAAAGTAGTTTAATATTCAAATAATGCATATGCTCAAAAGGAGGAGCCTGCAAAGTCTTCAAAACCAAATTAAGACTCCATGGAGGCAAGATTGATTTAATAACCGGCTTGATACGAACCAAAGCCTTAACAAAACAGTGAAAATCAGGAAGCTTAGCAATCTTTCTATGAAATAAAACAGAAAGAGCAGAGATGTGTCCCTGCAAAGTACTTGCAGACAGACCTTTATCCAAACCATCCTGAAGAAACTATAAAATTCTCAAAAAATTAGAATTTATGAGAACACCATGAAATATAGATCTTCCAAACTCGATAATAAATCTTCCTTGAAACCGACTTATGAGCCTGTAGCATAGCATTAAAGAGACACTAAACCCAATTTTTTTTTCATGATTCAGATAGAGCATGAGATTTTAAGCACCTTTCTAATTTACTCCTATTATAAATTTTTCTTTGTTCTCATACTATTTTGAAAAAGCAGTACTGTAAGCTTTAGAGCCGGACCATTTTTTGTTCAGCACCTGGGTAGCACTTGCTGATTTGTGGCTAAATGTAGCAAACCAATCAGCAAGGTCTACCAAGGTACTGAACTAAAAATGGACCGGCTCCTAACCTTTCATTACTGCTTTTTCAAATCAAGATAGCAAGAGAACAAAGAAAAATTGATAATAGGAGTAAATTAGATAGTTGCTTAAAATTGCATGCTCTATCTGAATCATGAAATAAAGAAATTGGGGTTAGTATCCCTTTAATCATTGAGTCAGAGAAACCTCTATGACTAAACACTAAGCGTTCAATTTCCATACCTTCAAATTTAACGATTTGAGATCCTGATGGAAAAAACATAATTTATGTAAGAACTTACCTGATAAATTCATTTCTTTCATATTAACAAGAGTCCATGAGCTAGTGACGTATGGGATATACATTCCTACCAGGAAGGGCAAAGTTTCCCAAACCTTAAAATGCCTATAAATACACCCCTCACCACACCCACAAATCAGTTTAACGAATAGCCAAGAAGTGGGGTGATAAGAAAAAAAGTGCGAAGCATATAAAATAAGGAATTGGAATAATTGTGCTTTATACAAAAAAATCATAACCACCACAAAAAAGGGTGGGCCTCATGGACTCTTGTTAATATGAAAGAAATGAATTTATCAGGTAAGTTCTTACATAAATTATGTTTTCTTTCATGTAATTAACAAGAGTCCATGAGCTAGTGACGTATGGGATAATGACTACCCAAGATGTGGATCTTTCCACACAAGAGTCACTAGAGAGGGAGGGATAAAATAAAGACAGCCAATTCCTGCTGAAAATAATCCACACCCAAAATAAAGTTTAACAAAAAACATAAGCAGAAGATTCAAACTGAAACCGCTGCCTGAAGAACTTTTCTACCAAAAACTGCTTCAGAAGAAGAAAATACATCAAAATGGTAGAATTTAGTAAAAGTATGCAAAGAGGACCAAGTTGCTGCTTTGCAGATCTGGTCAACCGAAGCTTCATTCCTAAACGCCCAGGAAGTAGATACTGACCTAGTAGAATGAGCTGTAATTCTCTGAGGCGGAATTTTACCCGACTCAACATAGGCAAGATGAATTAAAGATTTCAACCAAGATGCCAAAGAAATGGCAGAAGCTTTCTGGCCTTTCCTAGAACCGGAAAAGATAACAAATAGACTAGAAGTCTTACGGAAAGATTTCGTAGCTTAAACATAATATTTCAAAGCTCTAACAACATCCAAAGAATGCAACGATTTCTCCTTAGAATTCTTAGGATTAGGACATAATGAAGGAACCACAATTTCTCTACTAATGTTGTTGGAATTCACAACTTTAGGTAAAAATTCAAAAGAAGTTCGCAACACCGCCTTATCCTGATGAAAAATCAGAAAAGGAGACTCATAAGAAAGAGCAGATAATTCAGAAACTCTTCTAGCAGAAGAGATGGCCAAAAGGAACAAAACTTTCCAAGAAAGTAATTTAATGTCCAATGAATGCATAGGTTCAAACGGAGGAGCTTGAAGAGCTCCCAGAACCAAATTCAAACTCCAAGGAGGAGAAATTGACTTAATGACAGGTTTTATACGAACCAAAGCTTGTACAAAACAATGAATATCAGGAAGAATAGCAATCTTTCTGTGAAAAAAAACAGAAAGAGCGGAGATTTGTCCTTTCAAAGAACTTGCGGACAAACCCTTATCTAAACCATCCTGAAGAAACTGTAAAATTCTCGGTATTCTAAAAGAATGCCAAGAAAAATGATGAGAAAGACACCAAGAAATATAAGTCTTCCAGACTCTATAATATATCTCTCGAGATACAGATTTACGAGCCTGTAACATAGTATTAATCACGGAGTCAGAGAAACCTCTTTGACCAAGAATCAAGCGTTCAATCTCCATACCTTTAAATTTAAGGATTTCAGATCCGGATGGAAAAAAGGACCTTGTGACAGAAGGTCTGGTCTTAACGGAAGAGTCCATGGTTGGCAAGATGCCATCCGGACAAGATCCGCATACCAAAACCTGTGAGGCCATGCCGGAGCTATTAGCAGAACAAACGAGCATTCCCTCAGAATCTTGGAGATTACTCTTGGAAGAAGAACTAGAGGCGGAAAGATATAGGCAGGATGATACTTCCAAGGAAGTGATAATGCATCCACTGCCTCCGCCTGAGGATCCCGGGATCTGGACAGATACCTGGGAAGTTTCTTGTTTAGATGAGAGGCCATCAGATCTATCTCTGGGAGCCCCCACATTTGAACAATCTGAAGAAATACCTCTGGGTGAAGAGACCATTCGCCCGGATGCAACGTTTGGCGACTGAGATAATCCGCTTCCCAATTGTCCACACCTGGGATATGAACCGCAGAGATTAGACAGGAGCTGGATTCCGCCCAAACCAAAATTTGAGATACTTCTTTCATAGCCAGAGGACTGTGAGTCCCTCCTTGATGATTGATGTATGCCACAGTTGTGACATTGTCTGTCTGAAAACAAATGAACGATTCTCTCTTCAGAAGAGGCCAAAACTGAAGAGCTCTGAAAACTGCACGGAGTTCCAAGATATTGATCGGTAATCTCACCTCCTGAGATTCCCAAACTCCTTGTGCCGTCAGAGATCCCCACACAGCTCCCCAACCTGTGAGACTTGCATCTGTTGAAATTACAGTCCAGGTCGGAAGAACAAAAGAAGCCCCCTGAATTAAACGAAGGTGATCTGTCCACCACGTTAGAGAGTGTCGAACAATCGGTTTTAAAGATATTAATTGATATATCTTCGTGTAATCCCTGCACCATTGGTTCAGCATACAGAGCTGAAGAGGTCGCATGTGAAAACGAGCAAAGGGGATCGCGTCCGATGCAGCAGTCATAAGACCTAGAATTTCCATGCATAAGGCTACCGAAGGGAATGATTGAGACTGAAGGTTTCGACAAGCTGTAATCAATTTTAGACGTCTCTTGTCTGTTAAAGACAGAGTCATGGACACTGAATCTATCTGAAAACCCAGAAAGGTTACCCTTGTTTGAGGAATCAAAGAACTTTTTGGTAAATTGATCCTCCAACCATGATCTTGAAGAAACAACACAAGTCGATTCGTATGAGACTCTGCTAAATGTAAAGACTGAGCAAGTACCAAGATATCGTCCAAATAAGGAAATACCACAATACCCTGTTCTCTGATTACAGACAGAAGGGCACCGAGAATCTTTGTGAAAATTCTTGGAGCTGTAGCAAGGCCAAACGGTAGAGCCACAAATTGGTAATGCTTGTCTAGAAAAGAGAATCTCAGGAACTGATAATGATCTGGATGAATCGGAATATGCAGATATGCATCCTGTAAATCTATTGTGGACATATAATTCCCTTGCTGAACAAAAGGCAATATAGTCCTTACAGTTACCATCTTGAACGTTGGTATCCTTACATAACGATTCAATAATTTTAGATCCAGAACTGGTCTGAAGGAATTCTCCTTCTTTGGTACAATGAAGAGATTTGAATAAAACCCCATCCCCTGTTCCGGAACTGGAACTGGCATAATTACTCCAGCCAACTCTAGATCTGAAACACAATTCAGAAATGCTTGAGCTTTCACTGGATTTACTGGGACATGGGAAAGAAAAAATCTCTTTGCAGGAGGTCTCATCTTGAAACCAATTCTGTACCCTTCTGAAACAATGTTCTGAATCCAAAGATTGTGAACAGAATTGATCCAAATTTCTTTGAAAAAACGTAACCTGCCCCCTACCAGCTGAACTGGAATGAGGGCCGTACCTTCATGTGAACTTAGAAGCAGGCTTTGCCTTTCTAGCAGGCTTGGATTTATTCCAGACTGGAGATGGTTTCCAAACTGAAACTGCTCCTGAGGACGAAGGATCAGGCTTTTGTTCTTTGTTGAAACGAAAGGAACGAAAACGATTGTTAGCCCTGTTTTTACCTTTAGACTTTTTATCCTGTGGTAAAAAAGTTCCTTTCCCACCAGTAACAGTTGAAATAATAGAATCCAACTGAGAACCAAATAATTTGTTTCCCTGAAAAGAAATGGAAAGTAGAGTTGATTTAGAAGCCATATCAGCATTCCAGGTCTTAAGCCATAAAGCTCTTCTGGCTAAGATAGCCAGAGACATAAACCTAACATCAACTCTAAAAAAATGGCATCACAGATGAAATTATTAGCATGCTGGAGAAGAATAATAATATCATGAGAATCACGATTTGTTACTTGTTGCGCTAGAGTTTCCAACCAAAAAGTTGAAGCTGCAGCAACATCAGCCAATGATATAGCAGGTCTAAGAAGATTACCTGAACATAGATAAGCTTTTCTTAGAAAAGATTCAATTTTTCTATCTAAAGGATCCTTAAACGAGGTACCATCTGACGTAGGAATGGTAGTACGTTTAGCAAGGGTAGAAATAGCCCCATCAACTTTAGGGATTTTGTCCCAAAATTCTAACCTGTCAGGCGGAACAGGATATAATTGCTTAAAACGTTTAGAAGGAGTAAATGAATTACCCAATTTATCCCATTCCTTGGAAATTACAGCAGAAATAGCATTTAGGAACAGGAAAGACTTCTGGAATAACCGCAGGAGCTTTAAAAACCTTATCCAAACGTATAGAATTAGTATCAAGAGGACTAGAATCCTCTATTTCTAAAGCAATTAGTACTTCTTTAAGTAAAGAGCGAATAAATTCCATCTTAAATAAATATGAAGATTTATCAGCATCAATCTCTGAGATAGAATCCTCTGAACCAGAAGAGTCCAAAGAATCAGAATGATGGTGTTCATTTAAAAATTCATCTGTAGAGAGAGAAGATTTAAAAGACTTTTTACGTTTACTAGAAGGAGAAATAACAGACAAAGCCTTCTTTATGGATTCAGAAACAAAATCTCTTATGTTATCAGGAACATTCTGCACCTTAGATGTTGAGGGAACTGCAACAGGCAATGGTACATCACTAAAGGAAATATTATCTGCTTTAACAAGTTTGTCATGACAATTATTACAAACAACAGCTGGAGGAATAGCTACCAAAAGTTTACAGCAGATACACTTAGCTTTGGTAGATCCAGCAGGCAGTGGTTTTCCTGTAGTATCTTCTGGCTCAGATGCAACGTGAGACATCTTGCAATATGTAAGAGAAAAAACAACATATAAAGCAAAATAGATCAAATTCCTTATAAGACAGTTTCAGGAATGGGAAAAAATGCCAAACATCAAGCTTCTAGCAACCAGAAGCAAATAAAAAATGAGACTGAAATAATGTGGAGACAAAAGCGACGCCCATATTTTTTAGCGCCAAATAAGACGCCCACATTATTTGGCGCCTAAATGCTTTTGGCGCCAAAAATGACGCCACATCCGGAACGCCGACATTTTTGGCGCAAAATAACGTCAAAAAATGACGCAACTTCCGGCGACACGTATGACGCCGGAAACGGAAAAGAATTTTTGCGCCAAAAAAGTCCGCGCCAAGAATGACGCAATAAAATGAAGCATTTTCAGCCCCCGCGAGCCTAACAGCCCACAGGGAAAAAAGTCAAATTTTTGAGGTAAGAAAAAATATGATAATTCAATGCATAATCCCAAATATGAAACTGACTGTCTGGAAATAAGGAAAGTTGAACATTCTGAGTCAAGGCAAATAAATGTTTGAATACATATATTTAGAACTTTATAAATAAAGTGCCCAACCATAGCTTAGAGTGTCACAGAAAATAAGACTTACTTACCCCAGGACACTCATCTACATGTTTGTAGAAAGCCAAACCAGTACTGAAACGAGAATCAGTAGAGGAAATGGTAAATATAAGAGTATATCGTCGATCTGAAAAGGGAGGTAAGAGATGAATCTCTACGACCGATAACAGAGAACCTTATGAAATAGACCCCGTAGAAGGAGATCACTGCATTCAATAGGCAATACTCTCTTCACATCCCTCTGACATTCACTGCACGCTGAGAGGAAAACCGGGCTCCAACTTGCTGCGGAGCGCATATCAACGTAGAATCTAGCACAAACTTACTTCACCACCTCCCTTGGAGGCAAAGTTTGTAAAACTGATTTGTGGGTGTGGTGAGGGGTGTATTTATAGGCATTTTAAGGTTTGGGAAACTTTGCCCCTCCTGGTAGGAATGTATATCCCATACGTCACTAGCTCATGGACTCTTGTTAATTACATGAAAGAAATGGCCCTTGAGACAGAAGGTCTGGTCTTAAAGGAAGTGGCCAAGGCTGGCAACTGGATATCCAGACAAGATCCGCATGCCAAAACCTGTGAGGCCATGCTGGTGCTATCAGAAACACATATGATTGTTCCATAATGATCTTGGAGATACATTTTGGAAGAAGAACTAGAGGTGGAAAGATATAAGCAGGTTGGTAAAACCAAGGAACTGCTAAAGCATCCATCATCTCCGCCTGAGGATCCCTGGACCTGGATAGGTACCTGGGAAGTTTCTTGTTTAGATGAGAAGCCATCAGATCTATTTCTGGAAGACCCCACATCTGTACAATCTGACAAAATACATCTGGATGGAGAGACCACTCCCCCGGATGTAAGGTCTGACGACTGAAATAATCCGCTTCCCAATTGTCTACACCTGGGATATGCACTGCAGAAATTAGACAAGAGCTGGATTCCGCCCAAGAAAGTATCCGAGATACTTCTTTCATAGCTAGGGGACTGCGAGTCCCACCCTGATGATTGACATATGCCACAGTTGTGAAATTGTCCGTCTGAAAAAAAATGAATGGTTCTCTCTTTAACATAGGCCAAACCTGAAGAGCCCTGAAAATAGCAAGGATTTCTAAAATATTGATTGGTAACCTCGCATGTTGAGGTTTCCAAACCCCTTTTGCTGTTAGAGATCCCCAGACAGCTCCCCACCCTGAAAGACTTGCATCTGTTGTGATCATAGTCCAGGTAGGATGAACAAAAGAAGCCCCTTGAACTATATGATGATGTTCTAACCACTAAGTCAGAGAGAGTTGAATGTTGGGATTTAAGTATATCAATTGTGATATCCGAGTATAATCCCTGCACCATTGATTCAGCATACAAAGCTGTGGAGGTCTCATATGAAAACGAGCAAAGGGGATAGCGTCCGATGCTGCAGTCATGAGACCTAAAACTTCCATGCACATAGCCACTGACAGGAATGATTGAGACTGAAGGTTTCAACAAGCTGAAACCAATTTCATTTGTCTCTTACCTGTTAAAGACATGGACACTGAATGTATCGGGAAACCTAAAAAGGTGACCCTTGTCTGAGAAATCAAGAAACTCTTTGGTAAATTGATCCACCAACCATGTCTTTGAAGAAACAACACTAGTTGATTTGTGTGAGATTCGGCTAAATGTAAAGACTGAGTTAGTACCAAGATATCATCCAAATAAGGTAACACCGCAATACCCTGTTCTCTGATTACAGATTGAAGGGCACCGAGAACCTTCAAAAAGATCCTTGGAGCTGTTGCTAGGCCAAATGGAAGAGAGAGACAAATTGGTAATGCTTGTCTAGAAAAGAGAATCTCAGAAACTGAGAAAATAGTGGTCTGGATGAATCAGAATGTGAAGATATGCATCCTGTAAGTCTATCGTAGACATATAATGACCTTGCTGAACAAAAGGCAAAATAGTCCTCATAGTCACCATCTTGAAAGTTGGGATTCTTACAAAACGATTCAAAAACTCCAGATACAGAACTGGAGTGAATGAATTTTCTTTCTTTGGAACAATGAATAGATTTGAATAAAACCCCAGACCCTGTTCTTGAAACGGGACTGGAATTATTACCCCTGAAAGCTCTAGATCTGAAACACACTTCAGAAAAGCCTGAGCCTTCACCGGATTTGCTGGAACGTGAGAGAGAAAGAATCTTTTCACAGGAGGTCTTTCTCTGAATCCTATTCGTTATCCTTGAGAGACAATACTCTGAATCCACTGATTTTCAACAGAATCTGCCCAAATGTTTAGGAATAATTTTAATCTGCCCCTCACCAGCTGAACTGGATCGAGGGCCACACCTTCATGCAGACTTGGGACTGGCTTTGGTGTCTTAAAAGGCTTGGATTTATTTCACCTTGAAGAAGGTTTCCAATTGGAACCAGAGTCTTTAGGAGAAGGATTGGTTTTCTGTTCCTTATTCTGTCGAAAGGAACGAAAATGATTAGAAGCTTTAGATTTACTTTTAGATCTTTTATCCTGAGGCAAAAAAACTCCCTTCCCCCCAGTGATAATTGAAATAATTGAATCCAACTGAGAACCAAATAAATTGTTACCTTGGGGAAAGAGATAGTAATCTAGACTTAGATACCATGTCAGCATTCCAAGATTTGAGCCATAAAGCTCTTCTAGCTAAAATAGCTGAAGACATAGATTTAACATCAATTTTGATGATATCAAAAATAGCATCACAGATAAAATGATTAGCATATTGAAGCAAATGAACAATGCTATAGAAGTCAGGATCTGTTTCCTGTTGCACTAAGCTATTCAACCAAAAGGTTGATGCAGCCACAAAAAAAATAAGCTTTCCTTAGATAAGATTCAAGTTTCATATCTAAATGATCTTTAAAAGAAGTACTGTCTTCCATAGGAATAGTAGTACATTTGGCAAGAGTAGAAAAAGCCCCATCAACTTTGGGGACTTTTTCCCAAAACTCTAATCTAGCCGCTGGCAAAGGGTACAACCTTTTAAACCTAGAAGAAGGAATGAAAGAAGTACCAGGCTTAATCCATTCACATCAGAAATAGCAGCATGAACTGGAAAAACCTCAGGCATAACCACAGGAGGTTTATAAACAGAATTTAAACGTTTATTAATTTTGATATCAAGAGGACTAGACTCCTCAATATCCAAAGTAACCAACACTTCTTTTAAAAAAGAATGAATATACTCAATCTTGAAAAGATAAGTAGATTTGCCAGTGTCAATGTCTGAGGTAGGATCTTCTGAATCAGAGAGATCCTCATCAGAGGAGGATATTTCATTATGTTGTCGGTCATTAGAAATTTCATAAATTTTATGAGAAGTTTTAAAAGACCTTTTACGTTTATTAGAATGCAGAATAGCAGACAAAGCCTTCTGTATCGCATCAGCAATATAATTTTTCATATCAACAGGGATATCATATACATTAGATGTTGAAGGAACAACAGAAACTGTACTAGTACTGATGGAAACGTTTTATGCATGCAAAAGGTTATCATGACAACTGTTACATACTACAGCTGGAGATATCATCTCAGCTAACTTACAACAGATACACTTAGCTTTGGTAGAACTGTGATCAGGCAGCAGGGTTCCAACAGTTACTTCTGAGACAGGATCAGATTGAGACATCTTGCAAAATGTAAAAGAAAAAACAGCATTAAAGCAAAATTTACAATTTCCTTATATGGCAGTTTCAGGAATGGGGAAAAATGCAAACAGCATATCCCTCTGAACATATAAAAGGCAAGAGACATATAGGAAGTGGGATGAAAAATAAAATAATTTATTTGGCACTAAGTATGACGTACAATGCAAAAGAAAGTTTAAATTTTTTTTTGCGCTAACAACATCCGGAAATGACGCAACTCATTGGCGTCAACTAAGACCTCGGAAATGACGAACTTGCGTCATCAAAGACGTACCTTCGCCCTAAAAATGACGCAATAAATAACAGCATTTTGCGACCTCGCAAGCCTAATTTTGACCGCAAAATTTAAAGAAAAACAGTCAATTTAAAAAAAGGACTATACCCCAGGTAAGAAAAATAACTTCCTAAAACATGCTTCCCAAACTGAAACTGACAGTCTGCAAAAGGAAATATACATGGACCTGACTCATGGCAAATATAAGTAAAATACATATATTTAAAACTTTATATTAATACATAAGGCGCTACACCATAGCTGAGAGTGTCTTAAATAAAAAAAAACATACTTACTGAAAAACAACCATCCACATATAGCAGACAGCCAAACCAGTACTGAAAAAGTATCGGCAGAGGTAATGGTATATAAGAGTATATCGTCGATCTGAAAAGAGAGGTAGGAGATGAATCCCTACGACCAATAACAGAGAACCTTTGAAAAGATCTCCCGCGAGGAAAAACAATAAAATCAATAGGCGATACTCCCTTCACATCCCTCTGTCAAACACTGTACTCTGAGAGGAATTGGGCTTCAGAATGCTTAGAAGCGCTCATCATAGAAGAAATCATAAAAATCAAGCACAAACTTACTTCACCACCTCCATAGGAGGCAAAGTTTGTAAAATTGAATTGTGGGTGTGGTGAGGGGTGTATTTATAAGAATTTTGAGGTTTGGGAAACTTTGCCCCTCCTGGTAGGATTATATATCCCATAAGTCACTAGCTCATGGACTCTTGCCAATTACATGAAAGAAAAGTGTTTGATTCTATGGGGCTGATTTATGCAGCTGTGAATGCAGCTGTCTCCGCTTGAGCCTTTAGGCTCGCCAGAAACATAAATTAAGAAGCAGCGATCTTAAGACCACTGCTCCTTAACTCGTCTGCCACCTCTGAGGCAGCGGACAACAATCATCCCTATCAAATAGAATAGGGTTGATTGATGCTCCCTGCTAGTGGCCAATTGGCGACAAATCTGCAGGGGGCAGCATTGCACAAGCATTTCACACAAAATGCTTGTGCAATGATAAATGCCGACAGCGTATGCTCTCAGCATTTATCGATGTCGGGCAAACCATCTTGGGACCATCTGTTTACGGCTTTGGATTCGGCTTCTCAGGGTGTTTTATCAATTATATTAGATTGCTTTATCAAGTCCCAATCTCTTTCATAAATGTAAACGGACTGTCATCACCAGGCATAACTGCATAAAGGAACCAGAAGTCTGCCCCTTGTCACTGTTACTCTTTAATATTGCCCTAGAAGAGCCTCTAGCAGTTTGAAGCAAGGAAAAACTAGAAGGGATTATGATTGGTAATACGAAATTCACTTTATGCAGATTACATACTCTTCTATGTAGGTAATACTAAGAGAAATATACCTTATCTTCTTAACATTATTTCTGAATTTAGTAAATCAATCTTAATAAGTCAGAAATTCTCTGGATCTCAAAAAAACATAATTTATGTAAGAACTTACCTGATAAATTAATTTCTTTCATATTAGCAAGAGTCCATGAGCTAGTGACGTATGGGATATACATTCCTACCAGGAGGGGCAAAGTTTCTCAAACCTCAAAATGCCTATAAATACACCCCTCACCACACCCACAAATCAGTTTAACGTATAGCCAAGAAGTGGGGTGATAAGAAAAAAAGTGCGAAAGCATAAAAAATAAGAAATTGAAATAATTGTGCTTTATACAAAAAAATCAAAACCACCACAAAAAAAGGGTGGGCCTCATGGACTCTTGCTAATATGAAAGAAATGAATTTATCAGGTAAGATCTTACATAAATTATGTTTTCTTTCATGTAATTAGCAAGAGTCCATGAGCTAGTGACGTATGGGATAATGACTACCCAAGATGTGGATCTTCCACGCAAGAGTCACTAGAGAGGGAGGGATAAAATAAAGACAGCCAATTCCGCTGAAAATAATCCACACCCAAAATAAAGTTTAAATCTTATAATGAAAAAAACTGAAATTATAAGCAGAAGAATCAAACTGAAACAGCTGCCTGAAGTACTTTTCTACCAAAAACTGCTTCAGATGAAGAAAACACATCAAAATGGTAGAATTTAGTAAAAGTATGCAAAGAAGACCAAGTTGCTGCTTTGCAAATCTGATCAACCGAAGCTTCATTCCTAAATGCCCAGGAAGTAGAAACTGACCTAGTAGAATGAGCTGTAATCCTTTGAGGCGGAGTTTTACCCGACTCGACATAAGCATGATGAATTAAAGATTTCAACCAAGAGGCCAAAGAAATGGCAGAGGCCTTCTGACCTTTCCTAGAACCGGAAAAGATAACAAATAGACTAGAAGTCTTTCGGAAATTCTTAGTAGCTTCAACATAATATTTCAAAGCTCTAACTACATACAAAGAATGCAATGATCTCTCCTTAGAATTCTTAGGATTAGGACATAATGAAGGAACCACAATTTCTCTACTAATGTTGTTAGAATTCACAACCTTAGGTAAAAATTGAAAAGAAGTTTGCAACACCGCCTTATCCTGATGAAAAATCAGAAAAGGAGACTCACAAGAAAGAGCAGATAATTCAGAAACTCTTCTAGCAGAAGAGATGGCAAAAAGAAACAAAACTTTCCAAGAAAGTAATCTAATGTCTAATGAATGCATAGGTTCAAACGGAGGAGCATTCCTTCAGAATCTTAGAGATTACTCTTGGAAGAAGAACTAGAGGCGGAAAGATATAGGCAGGATGATACTTCCAAGGAAGTGACAATGCATCCACTGCTTCCGCTTGAGGATCCCTGGATCTGGACAGATACCTGGGAAGTTTCTTGTTTAGATGAGAAGCCATCAGATCTATTTCTGGAAGTCCCCACATTTGAACAATCTGAAGAAATACCTCTGGGTGAAGAGACCATTCGCCCGGATGTAACGTTTGGCGACTGAGATAATCCGCTTCCCAATTGTCTATACCTGGGATATGAACCGCAGAAACTAGACAGGAGCTGGATTCCGCCCATACCAGTATTCGAGATACTTCTTTCATAGCCAGAGGACTGTGAGTCCCTCCTTGATGATTGATGTATGCCACAGTTGTGACATTGTCTGTCTGAAAACAAATGAACGATTCTCTCTTTAGAAGAGGCCATGACTGAAGAGCTCTGAAAATTGCACGGAGTTCCAAAATATTGATTAGTAATCTCACCTCCTGAGATTCCCAAACCCCTTGCGCTGTCAGAGACCCCCAAACAGCTCCCCAACCTGTCAGAGCATCAGGGACAGGAAAAACTTCTGGAATAACTACAGGAGATTTAAAAACCTTATTTAAACGTTTAGATTTAGTATCAAGAGGACCAGAATCCTCTATTTCTAATGCAATTAAGACCTCTTTAAGTAAAGAATGAATAAATTCCATTTTGAATAAATATGAAGATTTATCAGCATCAACCTCTGAGACAGAATCCTCTGAACCAGAGGAACCACTATCAGAATCAGAATGATGATGATGTTCATTTAAAAATTCATCTGAAAAGTGAGAAGTTTTAAAAGACCTTTTACATTTACTAGAAGGGGGAATAACAGACATAGCCTTCTTAATAGATTTAGAAACAAAATCTCTTATGTTAACAGGAACACTCTGAGTATTAGATGTTGATGGAACCACAACAGGTAATGTAACATTACTAAAGGAAATATTATCTGCATTAACAAGTTTGTCATGACATTCATTACAAACAACAGCTGGAGGAACAGATACCACAAGTTTACAACAGATACACTTAACTTTGGTAGATCCAGCACCAGGCAGCGTTTTTCCAGAAGTATCTTCTGACTCAGTGTCAATCTGGGACATCTTGCAATATGTAATAGAAAAAACAACATATAAAGCAAAATTGATCAAATTCCTTAAATGACAGTTTCAGGAATGGGAAAAAATGCCAGTGAACAAGCTTCTAGCAACCAGAAGCAATAAATAATGAGACTTAAATAATGTGGAGACAAAAGTGACGCCCATATTTTTTAGCGCCAAAAAAGACGCCCACATTATTTGGCGCCTAAATGCTTTTGGCGCCAAAAATGACGCCACATCCGGAACGCCAACACTTTTGGCGCAAAAAAACATCAAAAATGACACAACTTCCGGCGACACGTATGACGCCGGAAACAGAAAAAACTTTTTGCTCCAAAAAAGTCTGCGCTAAGAATGACGCAATAAAATTAAGCATTTTCAGCACCGCGAGCCGAACAGCCCACAGGAAAAAAAGTCAAATTTTAAGGTAAGAAAAAAATTGATTTATTCATATGCATTATCCCAAATATGAAACTGACTGTCTGAAAACATAATTTATGTAAGAACTTACCTGATAAATTCATTTCTTTCATATTAGCAAGAGTCCATGAGCTAGTGACGTATGGGATATACATTCCTACCAGGAGGGGCAAAGTTTCCCAAACCTCAAAATGCCTATAAATACACCCCTCACCACACCCACAATTCAGTTTAACGAATAGCCAAGAAGTGGGGTGATAAAGTGCGAAAGCATATAAAATAAGGAATTGGAATAATTGTGCTTTATACAAAAATCATAACCACCACAAAAAAAGGGTGGGCCTCATGGACTCTTGCTAATATGAAAGAAATGAATTTATCAGGTAAGTTCTTACATAAATTATGTTTTCTTTCATGTAATTAGCAAGAGTCCATGAGCTAGTGACGTATGGGATAATGATTACCCAAGATGTGGATCTTTCCACGCAAGAGTCACTAGAGAGGGAGGGATAAAATAAAGACAGCCAATTCCTGCTGAAAATAATCCACACCCAAAATAAAGTTTAATGAAAAACATAAGCAGAAGATTCAAACTGAAACCGCTGCCTGAAGTACTTTTCTACCAAAAACTGCTTCAGAAGAAGAAAATAAATCAAAATGGTAGAATTTAGTAAAAGTATGCAAAGAGGACCAAGTTGCTGCTTTGCAAATCTGATCAATCGAAGCTTCATTCCTAAACGCCCAGGAAGTAGAAACTGACCTAGTAGAATGAGCTGTAATCCTTTGAGGCGGAGTTTTACCCGACTCAACATAGGCAAGATGAATTAAAGATTTCAACCAAGATGCCAAAGAAATGGCAGAAGCTTTCTGGCCTTTTCTAGAACCGGAAAAGATAACAAATAAACTAGAAGTCTTTCGGAAAGACTTAGTAGCTTCAACATAATATTTTAAAGCTCTAACAACATCCAAAGAATGTAACGATTTCTCCTTAGAATTCTTAGGATTAGGACATAATGAAGGAACCACAATTTCTCTACTAATGTTGTTGGAATTCACAACTTTAGGTAAAAATTCAAAAGAAGTTCGCAACACTGCCTTATCCTGATGAAAAATCAGAAAAGGAGACTCACAAGAAAGAGCAGATAATTCAGAAACTCTTCTGGCAGAAGAGATTGCCAAAAGGAACAAAACTTTCCAAGAAAGTAATTTAATGTCCAATGAATGCATAGGTTCAAACGGAGGAGCTTGAAGAGCCCCTAGAACCAAATTCAAACTCCAAGGAGGAGAAATTGACTTAATGACAGGTTTTATACGAACCAAAGCTTGTACAAAACAATGAATATCAGGAAGATTAGCAATCTTTCTGTGAAAAAGAACAGAAAGAGCAGAGATTTGTCCTTTCAAGGAACTTGCGGACAAACCTTTATCTAAACCATCCTGAAGAAACTGTAAAATTCTTGGAATTCTAAAAGAATGCCAAGAAAAATGATGAGAAAGACACCAAGAAATATAAGTCTTCCAGACTCTATAATATATCTCTCTGGATACAGATTTACGAGCCTGTAACATAGTATTAATCACAGAGTCAGAGAAACCTCTTTGACTAAGAATCAAGCGTTCAATCTCCATACCTTTAAATTTAAGGATTTGAGATCCTGATGGAAAAAAGGACCTTGCGACAGAAGGTCTGGTCGTAGCGGAAGAGTCCACGGATGGCAAGAGGCCATCCGGACAAGATCCGCATACCAAAACCTGTGAGGCCATGCCGGAGCTACCAGCAGAACAAACGAGCATTCCTTCAGAATCTTGGAGATTACTCTTGGAAGAAGAACTAGAGGCGGAAAGATATAGGCAGGATGATACTTCCAAGGAAGTGATAATGCATCCACTGCCTCCGCCTGAGGATCCCGGGATCTGGACAGATACCTGGGAAGTTTCTTGTTTAGATGAGACGCCATCAGATCTATTTCTGGAAGTTCCCACATTTGAACAATCTGAAGAAATACCTCTGGGTGAAGAGACCATTCGCCCGGATGCAACGTTTGGCGACTGAGATAATCTGCTTCCCAATTGTCTATACCTGGGATATGAACCGCAGAGATTAGACAGGAGCTGGATTCCGCCCAAACCAGAATTCGAGATACTTCTTTCATAGCCAGAGGACTGTGAGTCCCTCCTTGATGATTGATGTATGCCACAGTTGTGACATTGTCTGTCTGAAAACAAATGAACGATTCTCTCTTCAGAAGAGGCCAAAACTGAAGAGCTCTGAAAATTGCACGGAGTTCCAAAATATTGATTGGTAATCTCACCTCCTGAGATTCCCAAACTCCTTGTGCCGTCAGAGATCCCCACACAGCTCCCCAACCCGTGAGACTTGCATCTGTTGAAATTACAGTCCAGGTCGGAAGCACAAAAGAAGCCCCCTGAATTAAACGATGGTGATCTGTCCACCACGTTAGAGAGTGTCGTACAATCGGTTTTAAAGATATTATTTGAGATATCTTTGTGTAATCCTTGCACCATTGATTCAGCATACAGAGCTGAAGAGGTCGCATGTGAAAACGAGCAAAGGGGATCGCGTCCGATGCAGCAGTCATAAGACCTAGAATTTCCATGCATAAGGCTACCGAAGGGAATGATTGTGACTGAAGGTTTCGACAAGCTGAAATCAATTTTAGACGTCTCTTGTCAGTTAAAGACAGAGTCATGGACACTGAATCTATCTGGAAACCCAGAAAGGTCACCCTTGTCTGAGGAATCAATGAACGTTTTGGTAAATTGATCCTCCAACCATGATCTTGAAGAAACAACACAAGTCGATTCGTATGAGATTCTGCTAAATGTAAAGACTGAGCAAGTACCAAGATATCGTCCAAATAAGGAAATACCACAATACCCTGTTCTCTGATTACAGACAGAAGGGCACCGAGAACCTTTGTAAAAATTCTTGGAGCTGTAGCTAGGCCAAACGGCAGAGCCACAAACTGGTAATGCTTGTCCAGAAAAGAGAATCTCAGGAACTGATAATGATCTGGATGAATCGGAATATGCAGATATGCATCCTGTAAATCTATTGTGGACATATAATTCCCTTGCTGAACAAAAGGCAAGATAGTCCTTACAGTTACCATCTTGAACGTTGGTATCCTTACATAACGATTCAATATTTTTAGATCCAGAACTGGTCTGAAGGAATTCTCCTTCTTTGGTACAATGAAGAGATTTGAATAAAACCCCATCCCCTGTTCCGGAACTGGAACTGGCATAATTACTCCAGTCAACTCTAGATCTGAAACACAATTCAGAAATGCTTGAGCTTTTACTGGATTTACTGGGACACGGGAAAGAAAAAATCTCTTTGCAGGAGGTCTCATCTTGAAACCAATTCTGTACCCTTCTGAAACAATGTTCTGAATCCAAAGATTGTGAACAGAATTGATCCAAATTTCCTTGAAAAAACGTAACCTGCCCCCTACCAGCTGAGCTGGAATGAGGGCCGCACCTTCATGTGGACTTAGAAGCAGGCTTTGCCTTTCTAGCTGGCTTGGATTTATTCCAGACTGGAGATGGTTTCCAAACTGAAACTGCTCCTGAGGATGAAGGATCAGGCTTTTGTTCTTTGTTGAAACGAAAGGAACGAAAACGATTATTAGCCCTGTTTTTACCTTTAGATTTTTTATCCTGTGGTAAAAAAGTTCCTTTCCCACCAGTAACAGTTGAAATAATAGAATCCAACTGAGAACCAAATAATTTGTTACCCTGGAAAGAAATAGAAAGTAGAGTTGATTTAGAAGCCATATCAGCATTCCAAGTTTTAAGCCATAAAGCTCTTCTAGCTAAAATAGCTAGAGACATAAACCTGACATCAACTCTGATAATATCAAAAATGGCATCACAGATAAAATTATTAGCATGCTGAAGAAGAATAATAATATCATGAGAATCATGATGTGTTACTTGTTGCGCTAAAGTTTCCAACCAAAAAGTTGAAGCTGCAGCAACATCAGCCAATGATATAGCAGGTCTAAGAAGATTACCTGAACACAGATAAGCTTTTCTTAGAAAGGATTCAATTTTCCTATCTAAAGGATCCTTAAACGAAGTACCATCTGACGTAGGAATAGTAGTACGTTTAGCAAGGGTAGAAATAGCCCCATCAACTTTAGGGATTTTGTCCCAAAATTCTAATCTGTCAGACGGCACAGGATATAATTGCTTAAAACGTTTAGAAGGAGTAAATGAATTACCCAATTTATCCCATTCTTTGGAAATTACTGCAGAAATAGCATTAGGAACAGGAAAAACTTCTGGAATAACCACAGGAGCTTTAAATACCTTATCCAAACGTTTAGAATTAGTATCAAGAGGACCAGAATCCTCTATTTCTAAAGCAATTAGTACTTCTTTTAGTAAAGAACGAATAAATTCCATTTTAAATAAATATGAAGATTTATCAGCATCAACCTCTGAGACAGAATCCTCTGAACCAGAAGAGTCATCAGAATCAGAATGATGATGTTCATTTAAAAATTCATCTGTAGGGAGAGAAGTTTTAAAAGATTTTTTACGTTTACTAGAAGGAGAAATAACAGACATAGCCTTCTTTATGGATTCAGAAACAAAATCTCTTATGTTATCAGGAACATTCTGCACCTTAGATGTTGAAGGAACTGCAACAGGCAATGGTACTTTACTAAAGGAAATATTATCTGCATTAACAAGTTTGTCATGACAATCAATACAAACAACAGCCGGAGGAATAGCTACCAAAAGTTTACAGCAGATACACTTAGCTTTGGTAGATCCAGCACTAGACAGCGATTTTCCTGTAGTATCTTCTGACTCAGATGCAACGTGAGACATCTTGCAATATGTAAGAGAAAAAACAACATATAAAGCAAAATTGAACAAATTCCTTAAATGACAGTTTCAGGAATGGGAAAGAATGCCAAGAACAAGCTTCTAGCAACCAGAAGCAATAAAAAATGAGACTTAAATAATGTGGAGATAAAAGCGACGCCCATATTTTTTAGCGCCAAATCAGACGCCCACATTATTTGGCGCCTAAATGCTTTTGGCGCCAAAATGACGCTACATCCGGAACGCCGACATCTTTGGCGCAAAATAACGTCAAAAAAATTACGCAACTTCCGGCGACACGTATGACGCCGGAAACGGAAATGAATTTTTGCGCCAAAAAGTCCGCGCCAAGAATGACGCAATAAAATGAAGCATTTTCAGCCCCCGCGAGCCTAACAGCCCACAGGGAAAAAGTGTCAAATTTTTAAAGGTAAGAAAAAAATGATTGATTCAAATGCATTATCCCAAATATGAAACTGACTGTCTGAAAAATAAGGAAAGTTGAACATTCTGAGTCAAGGCAAATAAATGTTTGAATACATATATTTAGAACTTTATAAACAAAGTGCCCAACCATAGCTTAGAGTGTCACAGAAAATAAGATTTACTTACCCCAGGACACTCATCTACATGTTTGTAGAAAGCCAAACCAGTACTGAAACGAGAATCAGCAGAGGTAATGGTATATATAAGAGTATATCGTCGATCTGAAAAGGGAGGTAAGAGATGAATCTCTACGACCGATAACAGAGAACCTATGAAATAGACCCCGTAGAAGGAGATCACTGCATTCAAATAGGCAATACTCTCTTCACATCCCTCTGACATTCACTGCACGCTGAGAGGAAAACCGGGCTCCAACTTGCTGCGGAGCGCATATCAACGTAGAATCTAGCACAAACTTACTTCACCACCTCCATCGGAGGCAAAGTTTGTAAAACTGAATTGTGGGTGTGGTGAGGGGTGTATTTATAGGCATTTTGAGGTTTGGGAAACTTTGCCCCTCCTGGTAGGAATGTATATCCCATACGTCACTAGCTCATGGACTCTTGCTAATTACATGAAAGAAATAAGGAACGTTGAACATCCTGAGTCAAGGCAAATAAATGTTTGAATACATATATTTAGAACTTTACATAAAAGTGCCCAACCATAGCTTAGAGTGTCACAGAAAATAAGACTTACTTACCCCAGGACACTCATCTACATGTAGTAGAAAGCCAAACAAGTACTGAAACGAGAATCAGTAGAGGTAATGGTATATATAAGAGTATATCGTTGATCTGAAAAGGGAGGTAAGAGATGAATCTCTACGACCGATAACAGAGAACCTATGAAATAGACCCCGTAGAAGGAGATCATTGAATTCAAATAGGCAATACTCTTCTCACATCCCTCTGACATTCACTGCACGCTGAGAGGAAAACCGGGCTCCAACCTGCTGCGGAGCGCATATCAACGTAGAATCTAGCTCAAACTTACTTCACCACCTCCATAGGAGGCAAAGTTTGTAAAACTGATTTGTGGGTGTGGTGAGGGGTGTATTTATAGGCATTTTGAGGTTTGGGAAACTTTGCCCCTCCTGGTAGGAATGTATATCCCATACGTCACTAGCTCATGGACTCTTGCTAATTACATGAAAGAAAGAAAGTCAATTACTAAATCCCTTTCTGCAGGCAACCAGGAAAATGAAATATTTAGGAATATTGTTATCTAAAAATCCTTACGAGTGGTACAAACAGAACTTTCTCCTTTATGGCACAAATATTGCCTGGCTCTTAAAAACTGGGCCAGGCTTCCTTTAACTCTCTTGGCCAGAATAGAACTTAATAAAATTATTCTCTTTCCAAAAATATTATTTTAATGCAAAATGTTCCTGTTTTTCTTAGCAGTAGTGATATTAAAACAATTATTCTCAGTGTTTATGATTGGGGAAACCACGTATTGCCTTAAGGAACCTATCACATCTTAAAGAGGATGGGGTTTTTTGCTCTCCCCAATATTAAATTATATAACTGGGCTTGCTTGACTAAGATTGCTTTTGACTGGCTCACAGGCTCTGAGTATATTACGTACTATGCGGGAGAAGAAGCTCTGACTTCACCTTATTCTCTTAAGGCCTTATTACATTTGAGTCACTTTAAACATGTCAAAAAGTGCCTCTTAAAGTATACAATATATAACATCTTAATAGCCTGGAAGAAAATGTGTCAAAGGGGCCCATTTAACAAGCTCCGTAGGGAGCTTGTGGGCCCGTGCTTCTGGCGAGTCTTCAGACTCGCCAGAAACAGCAGTTATGAAGCTGCGGTCACAAAGACCGCTGCTCCATAACCCTGTCCGTCTGTAATAGATTTACAGACCAAGACGGTTAAAACTTTTGATACCCTAGCTCGTGAATTTGAGCTAGATAAAAAACTGTTTTTTTTGCTTATTTACAAATTTATAAATTAAGATTATAACTCAGGGACGTTAGGGGAATTCGATGACACAATCAACCACTATTGTTTAGGGAAGCATTCAATTTCCAGGCTATACAAAATTGTAATATCGGAGGATGCCAGAGATAAAAACAAAATTTATGCTTACCTGATAAATGTATTTATTTTTTGACACGATGAGTCCACAGATCATCTTAATTACTAATGGGATATTCACCTCCTGGTCAGCAGGAGGCGGCAAAGAGCACCACAGTAGAGCTGTTAAATATCACCTCCCTTCACTTCCAACCCAGTCATTCGACCAAAGCAAAGGAGAGAAAGGAAGTAACAAGGTGCAGAGGTATCTGAAGTTTATAATAACCAACAACCTGTCTCATACAAAAAAACAGGGCGGGCTGTGGACTCATTGTGTCAAAAACGAAATACATTTATCAGGTAAGCATAAATGTTGTTTTCTTTTTAATGACACAATGAGTCCATGGATCATCTTAATTACTAATGGGAACCAATACCCAAGCTAAAGTACACCGATGATATGGGAGGGACAAGACAGGGAACCTAAATGGAAGGCACCACTGCTTAAAGAACCTTTCTCCCAAAAGCGTCCTCAGCCGAGGCAAAAGTGTCACATTTGTAGAATTTTGAAAAAGTGTGAAGAGAGGACCAAGTTGCAGCCTTGCAAATCTGTTCCACTGAAGCTTCATTCTTGAATGCCCATGAGGAAACAACAGCCATTGTGGAATTAGCTGTAACTCTCTCAGGAGGCTGCTGTCCAGCAGTCTCATATGCAAAACGTATAATACTCTTCAGCCAAAAAAGAAGAGAAGTAGCCGTAGCTTTCTGACCCTTACGTTTTCCCGAGAAAACCAAAAACAGGGCAGAAGACTGGCGAAAATCCTTAGTCGCCTGCAGATAAAATTTTAAGGTACGAACCACGTCCAAATTATGAAGCCTTTCCTTCTGAGAAGAAGGATTAGGACACAAGGAAGGAACAACAATCTCTTGATTATTGTTACGATCCGAAACAAATTTAGGAAGAAAACCCAATTTAGTACGTAAAACTACCTTATCTGAATGAAAAATAAGGTAAGGAGACTCATACTGTAATGCCGAGAGCTCTGACACTCTGCGAGCAGAAGAAATAGCAACAAGAAATAAAACTTTCCAAGATAACAATTTAATATCTAAGGAATGCATAGCCTCAAACCAAGCTCCTTGAAGGCTCCTGACCAAGGCCTGACAAAATGATTGTACATCCAGAACATCTGCCAGACATATGTGCAACAAAATAGATAAGGCAGAGATTTGACCCTTTAGGGAACTTGTCGATAATCCTTTCTCCAAACCCTCTTGGAGAAAGGATAATTTCTAGGAATCCTAACTCTACACCATGAGTAGCCTTTGGACTCACACCAATAGAGATATTTACACCATATCTTATGGTAGATCCTTCTAGTAACAGGCTTACAAGTCTGAATTATGGTCTCAGTGACCGATTCAGAAAAGCCCCGCTTGGATAAAATTAAGCGTTCAATCTCCAAGCAGTCAGCTTCAGAGAAACTAGATTTGGGTGAAGGAAGGGCCCTTGAATTAGAAGGTTTTACCTCAATGGAAGTCTCCAAGGTTGCAGAAATGACATTTCCACCAGATCTGCATACTAAATCCTGCAAGGCCAAGCCAGTGCAAAGAGGATCACCGATGCCCTCTCCTGTTTGATTTGAGCAATGATCTGAAGAAGAAGAGCAAATGGAGGAAATAGGTATGCTAGACTGAAGGTTCAAGGAACTGCCAGAGCATCTATGATTTCCACCTGGGGGTCCCTGGACCTCGATCCGTATCTCGGGAGCTTGGCATTCTGTTGAGATGCCATTAAATCTAATTCCGGCTGACTCCACTTGAGAATCAGGCTGGAGAACACTTCCAGATGGAGTTCCCACGACCCCGGATGAAAGGTCTGCCTGCTCAGGAAGTCCGCCTCCCAGTTGTCAACCCCTGGGATGTGGATCGCCGACAGGCAGCAAGAATGGTCCTCCGTCCACTGAATTATTTTGGTTACTTCTGTCATCGCCAAGGAACTCCTCGTTCCTCCCTGATGATTGATGTAAGCCACTGAAGTTATATTGTCTGACTGGAACCTGATAAAATGGACTGAGGCTAACTGGAGCCAGGCCAGAAGAGCATTGAAGATCACTCTCAGCTCCAGAATGTTGATAGGAAGAGCAGACTCTGACTGAGTCAAAACTCCCTGTGCCTTTTGGGAGCCCCAGACTGCTCCCCACCCTAGAAGGCTGGCGTCTGTTGTCACAATCACCTAAGATGGTCTGCGAAAGCAGGTTCCCTGAGAGAGATGATCTCGAGACAACCACCATTGAAGGGAATCCCTTGTCTTCTGCTCCAGTAGTATTTAAGGAGACAAATCCGCATAATCTCCGTTACATTGCCTGAGCATGCTTAACTGCAGAGGTCTGAGGTGGAACCAAGCAAACGGGATGATGTCCATTGCCGCCACCATCAGCCCAATTACCTCCATGCACTGAGCCACTGATGCCCATGGAGTAGACTGAAGGACTAGGCAAGTATCGGTAATCTATGATTTTCTAACTTCAGTCAGAAAAATCTTCATCGATAGGGAATCTATTATGGTTTCAAAGAAAGTTACCCTTGTACTTGGTACTAAGGAACTCTTTTTCAAAATTACCTTCCACCCGTGAGATCGCATGGAGGATAAAACCATGTCCGTGTGGGATCTTGCTTGTTGTAAGGATGGTGCCTGAACTAGGATATCGTCCAGATAGGGTGCCACTGCGATGCCCCTTAACCGAAGCACCGCCAACAGTGATCCCAGAACCTTTGTGAAAATTCTGGGAGCTGTGGCAAGACTGAAAGGAAGAGCCACGAACTGGAAGTGTTTGTCCCGAAAGGCAAACCTTAGGAACTTGTGATGATCCCTGTGAATGGGAACATGCAGGTACGCGTCCTTTAAATCCACTGTTGTCATAAATTGACTTCTTGGATCAAAGGAAGAATGTAATGAATAGTTTCCATCTTGAAGGACAGTACCTTGAGAAATTTGTTTAGACTCTTGAGATCTAAAATTGGTCTGAAGGTTCCCTCTTTTTAGGAAATCACGAACAGATTGGAATAAAAACCCAGACCCTGTTCCTGTATTGGAACAGGAACTATCACTCCCAGGTCGGAAAGGTCTCTTACACAGCGTAAGAATGCCTCTCTTTTTGTCTGGTCTACAGATAAGCTTGAAAGCAGAAACCTGCCTCTGGGAGGAAAACTTTTGAACTCTAGTTTGTATCCCTGGGACACTATGTCTATTGCCAAGAGATCCTGAACATCTCAAACCCAAGCCTGAGTGAAGAAGGAAAGTCTGCCCCCTACATGATCCGGTCCCGGATTGGGGGCCGACCCTTCATGCTGATTTTGGTTCAATGGCGGGCTTCTTGGATTGTTTACCCTTATTCCAAGACTATTTGGGTCTCCAGGAAGGTTTAGACTGTTCCTGCTTGGGGGTGGAAGAGGAAGAATTTCCCTTGAAATTTCGAAAGGAGCAAAAAACATAATTTATGTAAGAACTTACCTGATAAATTCATTTCTTTCATATTAGCAAGAGTCCATGAGCTAGTGACGTATGGGATATACATTCCTACCAGGAGGGGCAAAGTTTCCCAAACCTTAAAATGCCTATAAATACACCCCTCATCACACCCACAATTCAGTTTAACGAATAGCCAAGAAGTGGGGTGATAAGAAAAAAGTGCGAAAGCATATAAAATAAGGAATTGGAATAATTGTGCTTTATACAAAAAAATCATAACCACCACAAAAAAAGGGCGGGCCTCATGGACTCTTGCTAATATGAAAGAAATGAATTTATCAGGTAAGTTCTTACATAAATTATGTTTTCTTTCATGTAATTAGCAAGAGTCCATGAGCTAGTGACGTATGGGATAATGACTACCCAAGATGTGGATCTTTCCACACAAGAGTCACTAGAGAGGGAGGGATAAAATAAAGACAGCCAATTCCTGCTGAAAATAATCCACACCCAATATAAAGTTTAATGAAAAACATAAGCAGAAGATTCAAACTGAAACTGCTGCCTGAAGTACTTTTCTACCAAAAACTGCTTCAGAAGAAGAAAATACAACAAAATGGTAGAATTTGGTAAAAGTATGCAAAGAGGACCAAGTTGCCGCTTTGCAAATTTGATCAACCGAAGCTTCATTCCTAAACGCCCAGGAAGTAGAAACTGACCTAGTAGAATGAGCTGTAATCCTATGAGGCGGAGTCTTACCCGACTCAACATAGGCAAGATGAATTAAAGATTTCAACCAAGATGCCAAAGAAATGGCAGAAGTTTTCTGGCCTTTCTAAAACCGGAAAGATAACAAATAAACTAGAAGTCTTTCGGAAAGACTTAGTAGCTTCAACATAATATTTCAAAGCTCTAATAACATCCAAAGAATGCAACGATTTCTCCTTAGAATTCTTAGGATTAGGACATAATGAAGGAACCACAATGTCTCTACTAATGTTGTTGGAATTCACAACTTAGGTAAAAATTCAAAAGAAGTTCGCAACACCGCCTTATCCTGATGAAAAATCAGAAAAGGAGACTCACAAGAAAGAGCAGATAATTCAGAAACTCTTCTGGCAGAAGAGATGGCCAAAAGGAACAAAACTTTCCTAGAAAGTAATTTAATATCCAATGAATGCATAGGTTCAAATGGAGGAGCTAGAAGAGCCCCCAGAACCAAATTCAAACTCCAAGGAGGAGAAATTGACTTAATGACAGGCTTTATACGAACCAAAGCTTGTACAAAACAATGAATATCAGGAAGAATAGCAATCTTTCTGTGAAAAAGAACAGAAAGAGCAGAGATTTGACCTTTCAAGGAACTTGCGGACAAACCCTTATCTAAACCATCCTGAAGAAACTGTAATATTCTCGGTATTCTAAAAGAATGCCAAGAAAAATTATGAGAAAGACACCAAGAAATACAAGTCTTCCAGACTCTATAATATATCTCTCTGGATACAGATTTACGAGCCTGTAACATAGTATTAATCACAGAGTCAAAGAAACCTCTTTGACCAAGAATCAAGCGTTCAATCTCCATACCTTTAAATTTAAGGATTTCAGATCCTGATGGAAAAAAGGACCTTGAGACAAAAGGTCTGGTCTTAACGGAAGAGTCCACGGTTGGCAAGAGGCCATCCGGACAAGATCCGCATACCAAAACCTGTGAGGCCATGCTGGAGCTACCAGCAGAACAAACGAGCATTCCTTCAGAATCTTGGAGATTACTCTTGGAAGAAGAACTAGAGGCGGAAAGATATAGACAGGATGATACTTCCAAGGAAGAGATAATGCATCCACTGCCTCCGCCTGAGGATCCCGGGATCTAGACAGATACCTGGGAAGTTTCTTGTTTAGATGAGAAGCCATCAGATCTATTTCTGGAAGTTCCCACATTGAACAATCTGAAGAAATACCTCTGGGTGAAGAGACCATTCGCCCGGATGCAACGTTTGGCGACTGAGATAATCCGCTTTCCAATTGTCCATACCTGGGATATGAACCGCAGAGATTAGACAGGAGCTGGATTCCGCCCAAACCAAAATTCGAGATACTTCTTTCATAGCCAGAGGACTGTGAGTCCCTCCTTGATGATTGATGTATGCCACAGTTGTGATATTGTCTATCTGAAAACAAATGAACAACTCTCTCTTCAGAAGAGGCCAAGACTGAAGAGCTCTGAAAATTGCACGGAGTTCCAAAATATTGATCGGAAATCTCACCTCCTGAGATTCCCAAACCCCTTGTGCCGTCAGATACCCCCACACAGCTCCCCAACCTGTAAGACTTGCATCTGTTGAGATTATAGTCCAGGTCGGAAGAACAAAGAAGCCCCCTGAACTAAACGATAGTGATCTGTCCACCATGTCAGAGAGTGTCGTAAAATCGGTTTAAAGATATTAATTGAGATATCTTTGAGTAATCCCTGCACCATTGGTTCAGCATACAGAGCTGAAGAGGTCGCATGTGAAAACGAGCAAAGGAGATCGCATCTGATGCGGCAGTCCTAAGACCCAACATTTCCATGCATAAGGCTACCTGTTATGTTTTCTGTCAGGTCTTTTGCAATTTATGAATAAAGTTCAGACAATGATATGAACTAAAATGTTGTGTTTGTAGCTATTTAAATAATCCAAAACTCTTATTGTCAGAAGAGCAAGGAAAGGGATTAAATAGCGTATTTAATCCAAATTAACAGGCTAAATAAATAAAAGCACAACTCACAGTTAACTTTCACTGTAGTTGTAAAATAGCTCTTCTTAAATAAATACAAGCTTTAAATGGTGCTGCTGAGAAGGCAGTAAGTGGTTAAATTGTTGTTAGTATGCAAAGTTAATAAATCTCAAGTTTAAGCAGAGAAGAAGTCTGATTATGCAAACAGAGTTGTTCCGGTATTTGTATAAGCAAAGTCTTTATGAGGAGTTAAGCAAACATGAAATAGAGTATTAATCAAGGCTTTTGATACTTGCGGTTTGTAGATAACTCCTCCGGTTCTTAGTTTCAGAGAGGTGATAAATCCTTTAAGTTTCTCCGTTGAAACCAACTGTTTGCTGTTAGTATTCCTTGAAGCAGTGTAGGAAGCAGGGTTAAAGGTTGTAGATGTGGTAGCTTGTGTAAACAGATTGGCGTCTGAACGCTGTCTGCATATGCTGGCCTGGTGTCGGCTTGAATGACGTCACAGACTTGCTATTCAGGAGCGGAGTGCCGTTTGTAAGCTGAGAGGTGAGAGTTCAGAATACAGATCTTCTTGATATTTTAAAGTCCTTAGAATATGCGAAGAAATGTTAATTGAAACAAAGTCCCAATGTGGATAAATGTTGAGACAGTTGAAGTGACTTATTTAATCACTAAAGGCTGGATAACAGGATAACAGTGGAGAGTCCTAACAACTAACTTTCCCTGTTACACTAAAATAATCAAGCAAGCAAATAGGGATCAGATGGTCCTTTTAAGGGTTGTGGAAAGGGAGGTGTCAGAAGGATTTAAAGAGAAAGGAGATCATAACAGATCCCCCCGTTCAAGATCGCATCACAGGGAGTCCTGGACCAGGCTTCAGGGGATGTCGAGAATGAAACGCAGCCAATAGACGTGGAGCATTCACATCAGATACAGGAACCCACGAATCCTCAGATGAAGCGTAACCCTTCCAGTGTACCAGATATTCAAGGATTCGATTACGAACTCTAGAATCCAGAATACGACCAATTTCATACTCATCCTCTGCTTCTATTAATGAAGTACTGTCAGAGACATCAGCGTCCAGAGAACCTGCATCCCCCTTAAATGGTTTCAAAAGAGAGACGTGGAAAGATGGGTGGATGGCTAGAGAGGTAGGTAACTTCAAAACAACAGCATTCTCATTTATGACCCTTGTGATAGGGAAGGGACCAAGGAACTGGGATGCTAATTTCTTGCTGGGGACCTTCAATTTGATATTTTTAGTTGACAACCAAACCAAATCCCCCACTTTATACGAGGGTGGCAAAGCATGCTTCCTGTTATAGTAGATCTTTTGGGTCTCCTTTGCATTCTGTAGATGTTTTTGTATGGTAACAAAGTTGTCTCTCAATTTAATTGAGTAGTCCAGAGCTGAAGGAGAATTCGAACTGAAACCCATCTTCGGGAAACTAGATGGATGATACCCATAGGTGGCATAAAAGGGGGAGAAACCAGTTGAACTGTTGACTGAGTTATTGTAGGCAAATTCTGCCATCGAGAGCCAATCTGCCCAATCATCTTGTTGTGTAGAGATGTAACACCGGAGATATTGTTCGAGGGTTTGATTAAGTCTCTCAGTCAACCCATTTGTTTGGGGATGAAAAGCCGTGGAATATTTAGGAGAGATCTTTAATTGAATGCATAAATTTCTCCAGAATTTTGAAGTAAATTGTGATCCTCGATCACTTACTATGGAAGTAGGTAGTCCATGAAGTTTTACGATATGAGAGAGGAATAACTTAGCAGTAGTTGGAGCAGATGGTGTTTGTTTTAGGGGTATAAAGTGAGCCAATTTGGTCAAGTGGTCTACGACCACCAAAATGGCTGTATAACCATTTGATGGAGGAAGTTCCACTATGAAATCCATACCGACGATTGACCATGGCCTATCGGGTATGGGTAGTGGGCTAAGTAACCCGAATGGTTTATAGTGAACCTTCTTTTTCATGGAACAAATCCGACAATGAGATATGTATAATAGAAGATCTTCTTTTAATCTAGGCCACCAAAAGTATCGTTTTATTAGATCATAAGTTTTATTTATTCCTGGGTGCCCAGAAAGGGGTGAATCATAATACTGCTGCATAATCTGTTTTCTTAAATCAGTTGGTATATATATTAAATTATTAAAAGTGAAGAGTCCAGTTTCAGGATCTTTATGACATTCTTCAGGAATAGAAAGATCCTTTTGTTGACTTGATAAAATTTCACTCTGAAGAGTAGATATTATTCCGAGGATTTTATGTGGAGGAATAATACTAAGTTTCTCTTCTTCTTCTGTTGGAGCTTGAAGAGATCTGGAGAGAGCATCTGCTTTTGAATTGTTTTTTCCGGGTCTGTATTGTAAGAGAAAATTAAAACGGTCCAAAAAGAGAGCCCATCGTACTTGACGAGATGATAATGTCTTATTTCTTTTTAGATATTGAAGATTACGATGATCTGTGTAAATTGTAAATGGAGTTGAGGTGCCTTCTAAAAGATGACGCCAATGCTCCAATGATGATTTAATTGCCAATAGCTCCTTATCGCCTATTGAGTAATTCTTTTCAGCTGAATTTAATAGCCTAGAATGGAATGCCACAGGATGTAACTCTTTTGATTCTTCGTCTTGTTGAGATAGTATAGCCCCTATTGCTACATTAGAAGCATCCACCTCCAATGTAAAAGACCGAGTAGGGTCAGGTAATCTTAAAATGGGAGCATTGATGAACTTCTCCTTTAAGAGTTGAAGAGCATTTTCTGCGTCTTCATCCCATTTGAACTTTTGTTTACCTGTTAGTCTAGTTAGAGGTTGTACTATAGCTGAGTAATCTGATATAAATTTCCTATAAAAGTTAGAGAATCCTAAAAATCTCTGTAGAGATTTAGTAGTATGAGGAGTTGGCCAATGAAGGATTGCATTGACTTTTTCCGGATCCATTGATATCCCAGATGGTGTGATTATATAGCCAAGAAATTTTATGGTGTGTTTATGGAATTCACATTTTTCCATTTTTGCATATAGGTGATGTTCACGTAAGGTTGAAAGGACCCATCGAACATGCCTCACATGTTCCGTGATATCCCGTGAATAGATGAGAATATCATCGAGATACACTACCACACAGACGTCCATGAGGTCTTTGAATATTTCGTTAATGAAATATTGAAACGTTGCGGGTGCGTTAGTTAAACCAAATGGCATAACATTATATTGGTATAAGCCATACCTTGTCTTGAAAGCAGTTTTCCATTCATGACCTGATTTTATGCGGATGAGATTATAAGCACCCTTAAGGTCGAGTTTGGTAAAGATATTGGCACCATTCAATCTTTCAAGTAATTCTGGTATCAGTGGTAATGGGTAACGATTTTTGATAGTGACTGCATTTAATGCTCGATAATCAATAATAGGATGTAAAGTCCCGTCCTTATTTGTTACAAAAAATATGGCTGAAGCTGTTGGAGATGATGAGGGTGATATAAAACCTTTGCGTAAATTTTCATCGAGGTATTCTCGAAGGTGTTGTAATTCCTTTTGTGAAAGTGGAAAAATACGGTTTGTAGGTAATACAGCCCCGGGTTTCGTGTCAATCGGACAATCAAACTCTCTGTGTGGAGGTAATACTTCAGCTTTTTTTAGGTTAAAAACGTCTGAGAAATCCTTATACTCATTTGGAAGAAGGAGGTCTAAATGATTAATGGTTATATATGGGTGACAAGTATCAGTACAGAATTTAGAATTAAAAGTGATCTGATTGGTAGACCAGTTTATGGTGGGATTATGTTTTTTAAGCCAGGGATACCCGAGTATAACTGGGTGAACTGAACTAGGGATGATGTCATATGTAATGTATTCCTTGTGTCCAGTGTTGGTGATAGTGAGTAAGGGTATGGTCTGGTGTGTAATTGGACCTTTGAGGAAATGTGACCCATCAACAACACGCACAAACAATGGAGTGGTTTTTTGCACACAAGGAATTTTATTAAGTGACACCAATGCTTGATCAATAAATGTTCCATAAGCCCCGGAATCAATTATGGCCACTTCCTGGAACTGATGTTGATCCCACTGTAACGACAAATTTAATGAGAGATGAGTATACTCTTTTATGGGAGGTTTAATAGTCATAAGTAATATCTTACCCTTCTTTGGACGATTGAGTTGAGGACAGGTTGATACATCGTGGTCTTTATTTGCACAGTACATGCATAATCTTCCTATACGTCTTCTCAGTTTTTCTTCACTGGTCAGAGGTCCCCTAATAACTCCTATCTCCATAGGAACAGATGAACTGGTAGACCTTTCAGGGGTTGAGGGATAATGTTTTCTCAAACATGAATCACTATGTACTCTCTCTTGTTTTCTCTCTCTGTAACGGCGATCCATTGTTATGCATAATTTAAATAAACCTTCTAAAGTATCAGGGAAATCCACCTTTGAGAGATCATCCTTTAGATGCTCAGAGAGTCCCAAACGGAACTGATTTTTTAGACTGACTGAATTCCATTCAGAATCCGTTGCCCAAAGTTGGAATTCAGCAATGTAATCTTCTACAGCCCGTTTACCTTGTTTTAGGGAGCGTAAAGTGTTCTCGGCTGTCTGTTGTTTGTGTATGTCTTCATACAATACTGCCATGTTTTGGAAAAAAGTATCCAGGGAGTTTAACATAGGATCGTCAGATTCAAAAAATCTATCCGCCCAAGCTCTAGGCTCTCCAGATAGAAATGAGATAGCGGTACATACCTTAACTTTATCATTTCGGTATGTACGTGGCTTCAAAGAAAACATTAGCATACAAGCATTTTTAAATTCTCTGAATTTAGAGCGGTCACCAGAGAAAGTGGCTGGGGGGTTAACTTGTGGTTCAGGAAACTCTGTTGCCTTTTGAGTGAGAAAGTCATTAATAATCCTCCTGAGAGTGTTGTTCTCATTTTGCAGCGCAGTCATTCCCTGAGCTAATAAGTCAACCTTTTGATTTAGAGAGGTTATTTGATTACTCATCTCAACTGGATCCATATTAAGTTACAGTTGAGACTCTTTTACTGGCTTGATTATTCTGTTATGTTTTCTGTCAGGTCTTTTGCAATTTATGAATAAAGTTCAGACAATGATATGAACTAAAATGTTGTGTTTGTAGCTATTTAAATAATCCAAAACTCTTATTGTCAGAAGAGCAAGGAAAGGGATTAAATAGCGTATTTAATCCAAATTAACAGGCTAAATAAATAAAAGCACAACTCACAGTTAACTTTCACTGTAGTTGTAAAATAGCTCTTCTTAAATAAATACAAGCTTTAAATGGTGCTGCTGAGAAGGCAGTAAGTGGTTAAATTGTTGTTAGTATGCAAAGTTAATAAATCTCAAGTTTAAGCAGAGAAGAAGTCTGATTATGCAAACAGAGTTGTTCCGGTATTTGTATAAGCAAAGTCTTTATGAGGAGTTAAGCAAACATGAAATAGAGTATTAATCAAGGCTTTTGATACTTGCGGTTTGTAGATAACTCCTCCGGTTCTTAGTTTCAGAGAGGTGATAAATCCTTTAAGTTTCTCCGTTGAAACCAACTGTTTGCTGTTAGTATTCCTTGAAGCAGTGTAGGAAGCAGGGTTAAAGGTTGTAGATGTGGTAGCTTGTGTAAACAGATTGGCGTCTGAACGCTGTCTGCATATGCTGGCCTGGTGTCGGCTTGAATGACGTCACAGACTTGCTATTCAGGAGCGGAGTGCCGTTTGTAAGCTGAGAGGTGAGAGTTCAGAATACAGATCTTCTTGATATTTTAAAGTCCTTAGAATATGCGAAGAAATGTTAATTGAAACAAAGTCCCAATGTGGATAAATGTTGAGACAGTTGAAGTGACTTATTTAATCACTAAAGGCTGGATAACAGGATAACAGTGGAGAGTCCTAACAACTAACTTTCCCTGTTACACTAAAATAATCAAGCAAGCAAATAGGGATCAGATGGTCCTTTTAAGGGTTGTGGAAAGGGAGGTGTCAGAAGGATTTAAAGAGAAAGGAGATCATAACACTACCAAAGGGAATGATTGTGACTGAAGGTTTTGACAAGCTGATATCAATGTTAAACTTCTCCTGTCTGACAAGGACAGAGTCATAGACGCTGAATTTATCTAGAAACCTAAAAAGGTTACCCTTGTCTGAGGAATCAATGAACTGATTGGTAAATTGATCCTCCAACCATGAACTTGAAGAAACAACACAAGTCGATTCGTATGAGATTCTTCGAAAATGAGAAGACTGAGCAAGTACCAAGATATCGTCCAAATAAGGAAATACCAAAACCCTATTCTCTGATTACAGAAAGAAGGGCACCGAGAACCTTTGAAAAAAAAAATTCTTGGAACTGAGGCTAGGCCAAACAGTAGAGCCACAAAACTGGTAATGCTTGTCTAAAAAGAGAATCTCAGACACTAAAAGTGATCTGGATGAATCGGAATATGCAGATACACATCCCGTAAATCTATTGTAGACATATAATGCCCTTGCCAAACAAAAGGCAGGATAGTCCTACAGTAACCATCTTGAATGTTGGTATCCTAACATAACGATTCAATAATGATAGATCCGGAACTGGTCTGAAGGAATTGACCTTCTTTGGTACAATGAAGAGATAAAATAAAACCCCAGCCCCTGTTCCAGAACTGGAACTAGCATAAATACTCCAGCCAACTCTAGATCTGAAACACATTTCAGAAATGCTGAGCCTTTGCTGTGTTAACTGGGACACGGGAAGAAAAGAATCTCTTAGCAGGAGGCCTTAACTTGAAGCCAATTCTGTACCTTTCTGAAACAATGTTTCTGAAACCAGAGATTAAGAACGGAATTGATCCAAATTTCTTTGAAGAAAACGTAATCTGCCCCATACCAGCTGAGCTGGAATAAGGGCCGCGCCTTCATAGGTACTTAGGAGCTGGCTATAGGTTTCTATAAGGCTTGGATATATTCCAAACTGGAAATAGTTTCCAAACTGAAACCGCTCCTGAGGATGAAGGATCAGGCTTTTGTTCCTTGTTGTGAGGAAAGGAACGAAAATGATTATTTACCCTGGAAAGAAAGGGAAAGCAAAGTTGACTTAGAAGACATGTCAGCATTCCAAGTTTAATCCATAAAGCTTTTCTAGCTAAAATAGCTAGAGACATATACCTGACATCAACTCTAATGATATCAAAAGATGGTATCACCAATAAAATTATTAGCATGTTATAGAATAATAATAATGCTATAAAATTATGATCTGTTACTTGTTGCGCTAAAGCTTCTAACCAAAAAGTTGAAGCTGCAGCAACATCCGCTAAAAATATAGCAGGTCTAAGAAGATTACCTGAACATAAGGAAGCTTTTCTTAGAAAGGATTTCAATTTTCCTATCTAAAGGATCCTTAAATCAAGTACTATCTGCCGTAGGAATAGTAGTACATAAGCAGGAGTAGAGACAGCCCCATAACCTTAGGGATTTTTGTCCCAAAAAACTCTAATCTGTCAGATGGCACAGGATATAATTTGCTTAAACGTCTAGAAGGAGTAAATAAATTACCCAAATTATTCCATTCCCTGGAAATTACTTCAGAAATAGCATCAGGGAGATAAAACACTTCTGGAATAACTACAGGAGATTTAAAAACCTTATTTAAACGTTTACATTTAGTATCAAGAGGACCAGAATCCTCTATTTCTAATGCAAATAACACTTCTTTAAGTAAAGAACGAATAAATTCCATCTTGAACAAATACAAAGATTTATCAGCATCAACCTCTGAGACAGAAACCTCTGAACCAGAAGAACCATTATCAGTATCAGAATGAAAAATTCATCTGAAAAAAGAGAAGTTTTAAAAGACTTTTATGTATACTAGAAGGAGAAATAACAGACATAGCCTTCTTAATGGATTTAAAAAATAAAATCTCTTATGTTATCAGGAACACTCTGAAAATTAGATGTTGACGGAACAGCAACAGGTAATGTAACAGTACTAAAGGAAATTTTATCTGCATTAATAAGTTTGACATGACATGCAATACAAATAACAGCTGGAGAAACAGATACCAAAAGTTTATAGCAGATACACTTAGCTTGGTAGCTCCAGCACTGTGCAGTGATTTTCCTGAAGTATCTTCTGACTCAGTTGCAACGTGGAACATCTTGCAATATGTAAAAGAAAAAAACAACATATAAAGCAAAATTGATCAAATTCCTTAAATGACAGTTTCAGGAATGGGAAAAAAATGCCAGTAAACAAGCTTCTAGCAACCAGAAGCAATAAATAATGAGACTTAAATAATGTGGAGACAAAAATGACGCCCATATTTTTTAGCGCCAAAAAAGACGCCCACATTATTTGGCGCCTAAATGCTTTTGGCGCCAAATATGACGCCACATCCGGAACGCCGACATTTTTGACGCAAAAAAAACGTCAAAAAATGACGCAACTTCCGGCGACACGTATGACGCCGGAAACAGAAAAAAAAATTTTGCGCCAAAAAAGTCCGCGCCAAGAATGACGCAATAAAATGAAGCATTTTCTGCCCCCGCGAGCCTAACAGCCCACAGGGAAAAAGTCAAATTTTTTAAGGTAAGAAAAAATGATTGAAACAAATGCATTTATCCCAAATATGAAACTGACTGTCTGAAAAATAAGGAAAGTTGAACATTCTGAGTCAAGGCAAATAAATGTTTGAATACATATATTTAGAACTTTATAAATAAAGTGCCCAACCATAGCTTAGAGTGTCACAGAAAATAAGATTTACTTACCCCAGGACACTCATCTACATATAGCAGATAGCCAAACCAGTACTGAAACGAGAATCAGCAGAGGTAATGGTATATATAAGAGTATATCGTCGATCTGAAAAGGGAGGTAAGAGATGAATCTCTACGACCGATAACAGAGAACCTATGAAATAGACCCCGTAGAAGGAGATCACTGCATTCAAATAGGCAATACTCTCCTCACATCCCTCTGACATTCACTGCACGCTGAGAGGAAAACCGGGCTCCAACTTGCTGCGGAGCGCATATCAACGTAGAATCTAGCACAAACTTACTTCACCACCTCCATCGGAGGCAAAGTTTGTAAAAACTGAATTGTGGGTGTGGTGAGGGGTGTATTTATAGGCATTTTAAGGTTTGGGAAACTTCGCCCCTCCTGGTAGGAATGTATATCCCATACGTCACTAGCTCATGGACTCTTGCTAATTACATGAAAGAAATTGCTCTCTTCCCTTTTGCCTGTTTCTCCTGTCCTGAGGGAGAAGGTGACCCTTACCTCCCGTAATGTCAGAAATTATTTCTGCCAATCCAGGTCCAAACAAGGTCTTCCCCTTGTAAGGAATCTCTAAGAGCTTAGACTTGGAAGAGAGATCTGCTGACCAAGGTTTTAACCATAAGGCTCTGCAAGCTAAAATAGAGAAACCTGAAATCTTTGCTCCCAGTTTGATAACTTGAAGGGAAGCATCTGTAATAAAGGAATTAGCCAATTTAAGGGCCATAATCCTATCCTGGATTTCATCCAGAGGAGTCTCTGTCCTAATAGCATCAGACAAATCATCAATCCAATATGCTGCCGCGCTAGTGACGGTAGCAATGCACACCGTTGGCTGCCATTGTAAACCCTGGTGTACATACATCTTTTTGAGTAACCCCTCTGATTTCTTGTCTGTCAGGGTATCTGAGTATTATTAAATAATATATATATGTATGTATATTTATCTGCACATAGATTTATAAGACCATAGAATGAATTATATACAAGACTATTTGCATCAGTTCTATTTACTGTAGATTGCAGTCCTCTCTGCCAAATTATTCTTGGCTGATAAACAAACCCCCTCTCTCATTGTTTATCTGGGAGACATTGCAGACCTTTTGAAAACAATTCCTTTGATGAATTGGGACAGTTATCTTAAAAAAATAATTTCAAAGAAAGACATAAGATACACTTATCCTAATTAAGATAACATTTAAGTTATTTCAAAGAGAGAGCATCTATCTCATTACCTAGGTCAGAGGAACCCCTGTGAGTTATAGATGGTCCGTCTGTGAGAATGTTTGAATCTACAAACATTTTCAAAGGAAATAGTCTTATGCACATAGGTGCTAAATTGACACCTGCTGTGTATTGAATCCATGAGTTCTAGACGGCATGTCTAGATGAAAGATGGCTAAACAGAGACAAATGTGGCATTGCAACTGAAATTCATTTTAAAATACAACGTATATAATTTTAAATACTATATTAAATGTCTATATAGGGATCTGGGGAAATGCAATTCAGATTGTAATAAATTAAATGAATAATTGCATTAGTATATATAAAATGCTTAAGTTATTTCTTTGTTTTCCAGAAATCTAGTAAAGATTGCAGGAAGAACTGATGTGGAGATGAGATCTCTAAATAAGTATTTGTATAATAAATGTTTAAGTGTTAGGCTAATTTCAAAATAATATCTGTCTTTATTTTTCAGACAAGATATCCTATGTATATTGGTCATAAACACAGATATATGTGGATATCTTCTATTTTATCATAGAAACTGATAAAATACTGGCTTTTGGTATCAAAGTATACATTTTCTGTTATGCTAAATGAAATATACATGCTGAAAAGAGAGTTTTATTAATGCAATAAGTTATAGTATGAAAATAATAACAATATAAGGAGAAAGTTGGAATGTAGCAAAAATTAATTACAGGTATACCCCGCTCATACAGCGGGTTAGGGACCGGAGCCCCGCTGTAAAGTGAAAACCGCCTTAAAGTGAAACAAGGCAGTTTTAGCTTTCTTTTCACTTGCCAGTGTGTTTAAAGACTTGAAAACATGTTTGAACTAACATATATTAGAGGTGCAATAGTGTTAAGTTTAATTTAACAGTAGCACAGCACAGTATTCAATAAATACTGTACCTGTAAAATAGTGACAATTGCTGTAGAAAAATTTGACAGGCTACAACACTGAGACACAGATTGCACTGTAATGCTGTAAACAGAGTGAACTGCGCATAATAAAATGGTGCCAGTCACTTTTCTCGCAATCTCACAAAGATTAGATCACTGTTTCAAAATCCTTGGAGGGTAACCTTCATCTCCACAAAGCACTGTATTAGCGAAGTGCTGTAAAGTGAAGCGCTGTAAAGTGAGGTATACCTGTATAAGACTGTATTTGCTGGTTGTCTGCTGCCCCCTAGGGGATTAGAATGGTATGACAACCAAATAAATTGTCTATTAGTACACATACAGTGCCAGTGACGGTGGCGTCCCCCAAAACGAACCAATCAATGCTATGCATCATGGGCGTAACCAAAAACAGATCACCAATGATTACAGTATAAGAAAAGAGAATACAAGGGAAAGAGGCATGCAGTCTGTTGTCTGCTGATACCGTGTGATTGGACTTGCTGCGATACTTGAGAACACAATCACATATCAAAATCTGAGACTAGCTTCTGGATCTATGCAATAACTTATTTTCTTCATATGAGGTGATCTGAAAATATTTGGAAAAGATTGAACTACAAATTGGCTCAAACTGGTGATGTATGATTTTTCTATTTTTTTTTTTTATATATTTAAATCAAAGGTATTTAGTAGCCATAACAAATTGTAGTTCAGCAATTTTAAAAAGGTACTTTATATTTTAGACTCATATTCACAGTCCTGTATAGGGTTAAGCTTGTCTTTTGTATGCTAAGTAGTTTATCTTTGCAAATATATATCTATATTTTAGAATATTCTTAATTGTAGATAACTAAGAATGTATTTCAGCTTAGATAAATTGGCATATGAGTTGGTTATTAGCACAAATAATATATACAATTTCTGATGTTTTAAATTGGAATTATATAGGATAAATTGTGGCTATATAGCCAATTGTACTGTCTGAATGTTAGTGGCTCAGATCTTGGTATCTCATTGTGGTATTTTAATGAAATTCAATTGTGAATAAGGCTAGTTCTAAAGGTACATTTGATTTGCTGTGTAAAGAATATTGTAACAGTTTAAACTTGTATAGTATTGATTCATATCTGTTTTTCTATAAATATATTTCAATGTGTCTATAAATTTTAACTAATGTAAGTAATTTAGGAATTTATATTAATAATATGGTTTTGTGTATGCATTTTATTGGGGTTTTATTTTAAAGAATAATTTTTAAATATATTGTATTATAACCCGGCCATATGCTGACATATTATTTGGAGGCACTTTGCACGAGATATTATTAATATTTATCACATTGATATGATATATTTGTAGTACATAGAAATTATTATTGAAAAAAAATATTAAATTTTGTTTTTGAAAAATTGAAATATTAATTTTTCATATTTCAAAATTAATATTAATATTTTTGAAAATATATATTTTTTTCTCTTATTGGCCAAAATTGTATTAGCATTTTAATTTAACTAAATACTAAGCCAATATAATAATATCTGTAACCAGAAGTGAATCATTTAATTCTGTACATAGCGTTGAAATTTGTTCCCCGAAATTACCCCTTACTCCAGGCGATGTCCTTAAGATGGACATTATAGGCCACATTAAAAAGAGGTGTAATATTGATGGTGATTTAAATGATTATATGGATATGCTTGAAATTAAGGCTAAAAATATTGCTATTGATAATGGAAGATGGAATGAAAAGGGTGAATTATTCCAAGAATTATTAAAAATTAATCAATGCGAAAATCTCAAAAAACACGCCAAACTAATACTAAAATCTTGGCCCCTTGTAATATGCATTATTGACGAAATGTAGCTATACCTCATAGAGAAAGAATTGCAAATACAGGGGCTAGAAAATAGTATTCGCTCCTCACGCAGATGCAAAGAGAATTTAAATATAGCCGAAAATAAAATTGATGAGTTTGCCCAAGACGTAGCCGACTTAGGAAAGCATAACCTAAATTTACTAGCAAAAATACAAGAGTTAAATAGAGCTCGCACAAAGCCATAGAGAATTAAGTGGTTTAAAAAGATTGTATCGCCATAATGAAAACCCCTCTATTCGCAATGAGAATAATACAGATAATTCTAACTCTCTTAAAGAATGCATCAGGGATGAAGTGCAGAAATTTCGGGAAGAATTTAGACATAAAACCCCTATTGAGTCAGAAGTAAATTTCTCAAATAAACAGTCACCTCATGATATAAATTCAGGGAGCTGCTATAACTCAACTGAGGAGGGGGAGGGAAGCTCTAGTAGTGAGCCAGAGGGCAGAGCTAGCTACCCAAATATCCCACGTAGTACTAATGTATGTAGGGGTTCTCCCCAAAAATAAGGTTCCTAGGAAAGGCCGAGATACGTCTAATATGATATATGACACTCCTAAAATAATTACATTTTTAGGTTATGCAGTACCTAAGTTCTCCAACAAGGGAACCATTTCCATAATTGACCACTTTGAGGCCTTTGAAAATGATTTATCCATTATGAATGTTACAAGTGAGCAGTCAAAAATTTACTTTCTGCCCAGGGTATTTGAAGGTAAACATCACAAATTCTTTGCTTCACTAAAGAATATGAATATTCATTCCTGGAATGAGAAAAAAAAGAACGGGGCAGAAAAGAATTCGGGGCATATCGCACTAAAACTGCAGCGAAAATAGCTGTAATATGGTTTAAAATAGACATGTGCGGTTCGTTTCGGATTTATTCGGAAATTCGGAAAATTCGGTAAATTCGGAGATTCGGATCGATTCGAATTTCCGAATTAAAATACTTCCGAATCTACCGAATGAATCCGAAATAGCTGCCGTATCTCAGAATAAATCCAAATTAGCTCGGTAAAATTCAGCATCTCCCCATAGGAAACAATGGGGAGTTTCGGCTGAAAAAAAACCTAACACCGCAGCCCCATTGTTTCCTATGGGGAAACACTAAGTCTGCACCTAACACCCTAACATGTACCCCGAGTCTCTAAACACCCCTAATCTAACACTTATTAACCCCTAATCTGCCACCCCCCGCTATCGCTGACACCTGCATTATCTTATTAACCCCTAATCTGCCGACCGGATATCGCCGCCACCTACATTATAGCTATTAACCCCTAATCTGCTGTCCCTAACATCGCCGACCCCTACATTATAGTTATTAACCCCTAATCTGAACCCCCCAACATTGCCGCAATCTAACTACAAGTATTAACCCCTAATCTGCCGACCGGATATCGCCGCCACCTACATTATAGCTATTAATCCCTAATCTGCTGTCCCTAACATCGCTGACCCCTACATTATAGTTATTAACCCCTAATCTGTACCCTCCCAACGTCGCCGCAATCTAACTACAAGTATTAACCCCTAATCTGCCGACCGGATATCGCCGCCACCTACATTATAGCTATTAACCCCTAATCTGCTGTCCCTAACATCGCCGACCCCTACATTATAGTTATTAACCCCTAATCTGCCCCCCCCCAACGTCGCCGCAATCTAACTACAAGTATTAACCCCTAATCTGTAGACCGGAAATCGCCGCCACTATAATAAATGTATTAACCCCTAAACCGCTGCACTCCCGCCTTGCAAAACACTATAATACATTTTATTAACCCCTAATCTGCCCTCCCTAACATCCCCGCCACCTACCTACAATTATTAACCCCTAATCTCCCGCCCCCAACATCGCCGCTACTATAATAAGGTTATTAACCCCTAAACCTAAGTCTAACCCTAACACCCCCTAACTTAAATATAATTGATATAAAACAAAATAAATTTACTATAGTTAAATAAATGAATCCTATTTAAAACTAAATACTTACCTGTAAAATACACCCTAATATAGCTGCAATATAACTAATAGTTACATTGTAGCTATTTTAGGATTTATATTTATTTTACAGGCAACTTTGCATTTATTTTAACTAGGTACAATAGCTATTAAATAGTTAATAACTATTTAATAACTACCTAGCTAAAATAAATACAAATTTACCTGTAAAATAAATCCTAACCTAAGTTACAATTACACCTAACAATACACTATCATTAAATTAATTAAATGAATGCTATTTAAAACTATATACTTACCTGTAAAATAAACCCTAATATAGCTGCAATATAACTAATAGTTACATTGTAGCTAATTTAGGATTTATATTTATTTTACAGGCAACTTTGTATTTATTTTAACTAGGTACAATAGCTATTAAATAGTTATTGACTATTTAATAGCTACCTAGTTAAAATAATTACAAAATTACCTGTAAAATAAATCCTAACCTAAGTTACAATTAAACCTAACACTACACTATCATTAAATAAATTAACTACAAGTACCTACAATTATCTACAATTAAATAAACTAAACTAAATTACAAAAAAAACAAACACTAAATTACAAAAAATAAAAAAATATTACAAGAATTTTAAACTAATTACACCTAATCTAAGCCCCCTAATAAAATAACAAAGCCCCCCAAAATAAAAAAATGCCCTACCCTATACTAAATTACAAAAGTTAACAGCTCTATTACCTTACCAGCCCTTAAAAGGGCCTTTTGCGGGGCATGCCCCAAAGAAAACAGCTCTTTTGCCTGTAAAAAAACACACCACCCCCCAATATTACAACCCACCACCCACATACCCCTACTCTAACCCAAACCCCCCTTAAATAAACCTAACACTACCCCCCTGAAGATCTCCCTACCTTGAGTCGTGTTCACCCAGCCGGGCCGAAATCTTCATCCGATGGGGCAGAAGAGGACATCCAGACCGGCAGAAGTCTTCATCCAAGCGGGGCAAGAAGAGGTCTTCCATCCATCAGAAACGTACCAAAATACAAACAAACACTAAATTACCAAAAATAATAAAATATTACAAGAATTTTAAACTAATTACACCTAATCTAAGCCCCTACTAGCTTTTAATATAGCTACAATATAACTAATAGTTACATTGTAGCTATTTTAGGATTTATATTTATTTTACAGGCAACTTTGTATTTATTTTAACTAGGTACAATAGTTATTAAATAGTTAATAACTATTTAATAACTACCTAGCTAAAATAAATACAAATTTACCTGTAAAATAAATCCTAACCTAAGTAACAATTACACCTAACACTACACTATCATTAAATTAATTAAATAAATGAATCCTATTTAAAACTAAATACTTACCTGTAAAATAAACCCTAATATAGCTGCAATATAACTAATAGTTACATTGTAGCTATTTTAGGATTTATATTTATTTTGCAGGCAACTTTGTATTTATTTTAACTAGGTACAATAGCTATTAAATAGTTATTGACTATTTAATAGCTACCTAGTTAAAATAATTACAAAATTACCTGTAAAATAAATCCTAATCTAAGTTACAATTAAACCTAACACTACACTATCATTAAATAAATTAACTACAAGTACCTACAATTAAATACAATTAAATAAACTAAACTAAAGTACAAAAAAACCCCCACTAAATTACAAAAAATAAAAAAATATTACAAGAATTTTAAACTAATTACACCTAATCTAAGCTCCCTAATAAAATAACAAAGCCCCCCAAAATAAAAAAATGCCCTACCCTATACTAAATTACAAAAGTTAACAGCTCTATTACCTTACCAGCCCTTAAAAGGGCCTTTTGCGGGGCATGCCCCAAAGAAAACAGCTCTTTTGCCTGTAAAAAAAAACACAATACCCCCCCCACATTACAACCCACCACCCACATACCCCTACTCTAACCCAAACCCCCCTTAAATAAACCTAACACTACCCCCCTGAAGATCTCCCTACCTTAAGTCGTGTTCACCCAGTCGGGCCCAAAGTCTTCATCCAATGGGGCAGAAGAGGACATCCAAACCGGCAGAAGTCAGACTCTTCATCCAAGCGGGGCAAGAAGAGGTCTTCCATCCATCAGAAGTCTTGATCCAGGCGGCATCTTCTATGTTCATCCATGCGGAGCGGCAGCATCCTGAAGACATCCGACGCGGAGCATCCTCTTCTTTCTTGATCTGACGACTAAATGACTGTACCTTTAAGTGACGTCATCCAAGATGGCGTCCCTTGAATTCCGATTGGCTGATAGGATTCTATCAGCCAATCGGAATTAAGGTAGGAAAAATCTGATTGGCTGATTCAATCAGCCAATCAGATTCAAGTTCAATCCGATTGGCTGATCCAATCAGCCAATCAGATTGACCTCGCATTCTATTGGCTGATCGGAACAGCCAATAGAATGCAAGGTCAATCTGATTGGCTGATTGGATCAGCCAATCGGATTGAACTTGAATCTTATTGGCTGATTGAATCAGCCAATCAGATTTTTCCTACCTTAATTCCGATTGGCTGATAGAATCCTATCAGCCAATCGGAATTCAAGGGACGCCATCTTGGATGACGTCACTTAAAGGTACAGTCATTTAGTCGTCGGATCAAGAAAGAAGAGGATGCTCCGCGTCGGATGTCTTCAGGATGCTGCCGCTCCGCTCCGGATGGATGAAAATAGAAGATGCCGCCTGGATCAAGACTTCTGATGGATGGAAGACCTCTTCTTGCCCCACTTGGATGAAGACTTCTGCCGGTCTGGATGTCCTCTTCTGCCCCATCGGATGAAGACTTCGACCTGGCTGGGTGAACACGACTCAAGGTAGGGAGATCTTCAGGGGGGTAGTGTTAGGTTTATTTAAGGGGGGTTTGGGTTAGAGTAGGGGTATGTGGGTGGTGGGTTGTAATGTGGGGGGGGGTATTGTGGGTTTTTTTTACAGGCAAAAGAGCTGTTTTCTTTGGGGCATGCCCCCGCAAAAGGCCCTTTTAAGGGCTGGTAAGGTAATAGAGCTGTTAACTTTTGTAATTTAGTATAGGGTAGGGCATTTTTTATTTTGGGGGGCTTTGTTATTTTATTAGGGGGCTTAGATTAGGTGTAATTAGTTTAAAATTCTTGTAATATTTTTTTATTTTTTGTAATTTAGTGTTTGTTTTTTTGTACTTTAGTTTAGTTTATTTCATTGCATTTAATTGTAGGTACTTGTAGTTAATTTATTTAATTTATTTAATGATAGTGTAGTGTTAGGTTTAATTGTAACTTAGGTTAGGATTTATTTTACAAGTAATTTTGTAATTATTTTAACTAGGTAGCTATTAAACAGTAAATATCTATTTAATAGCTATTTTACCTAGTTAAAATAAATACAAAGTTGCCTGTAAAATAAATATAAATCCTAAAATAGCTACAATGTAACTATTAGTTATATTGTAGCTATATTAGGGTTTATTTTACAGGTAAGTATTTAGTTTTAAATAGGATTCATTTATTTAACTAATTTAATGATAGTGTAGTGTTAGGTGTAATTGTAACTTAGGTTAGGATTTATTTTACAGGTAAATTTGTATTTATTTTAGCTAGGTAGTTATTAAATAGTTATTAACTATTTAATAACTATTGTACCTAGTTAAAATAAATACAAAGTTGCCTGTAAAATAAATATAAATCCGAAAATAGCTACAATGTAACTATTAGTTATATTGTAGCTATATTAATAGCTAGTAGGGGGCTTAGATTAGGTGTAATTAGTTTAAAATTATTGTAATATTTTATTATTGTTGATAATTTAGTGTTTGTTTTTTGGTACTTTTCTGATGGATGGAAGACCTCTTCTTGCCCCGCTTGGAGGAAGACTTCTGCCGGTCTGGATGTCCTCTTCTGCCCCATCGGATGAAGACTTCGGCCCGGCTGGGTGAACACAACTCAAGGTAGGGAGATCTTCAGGGGGGTAGTGTTAGGTTTGTTTAAGGGGGGTTTGGGTTAGAGTAGGGGTATGTGGGTGGTGGGTTGTAATGTTGGGGGTTGTGTGTTTTTTTTATAGGCAAAAGAGCTGTTTTCTTTGGGGCATGCCCCGCAAAAGGCCCTTTTAAGGGCTGGTAAGGTAATAGAGCTGTTAACTTTTGTAATTTAGTATAGGGTAGGGCATTTTTTTATTTTGGGGGTCTTTATTTTATTAGGGGGCTTAGATTAGCTGTAATTAGTTTAAAATTGCCGGTCTGGATGTCCTCTTCTGCCCCATCGGATGAAGACTTCAGCCTGGCTGGGTGAACACGACTCAAGGTAGGGAGATCTTCAGGGGGGTAGTGTTAGGTTTATTTAAGGGGGGTTTGGGTTAGAGTAGGGGTATGTGGGTGGTGGGTTGTAATGTTGGGGGTTGGTATTGTGTTTTTTTTACAGGCAAAAGAGCTGTTTTCTTTGGGGCATGCCCCGCAAAAGGCCCTGTTAAGGGCTGGTAAGGTAATAGAGCTGTTAACTTTTGTAATTTAGTATAGGGTAGGGCTTTTTTTTATTTTGGAGGGCTTTTTTATTTTATTAGGGGGCTTAGATTAGGTGTAATTAGTTTAAAATTCTTGTAATATTTTTTTATTTTTTGTAATTTAGTGTTTGTTTGTTTTTGTAATTTAGTGGGGTTTTTTTTGTACTTTAGTTTAGTTTATTTAATTGTAGATAATTGTAGGTACTTGTAGTTAATTTATTTAATGATAGTGTAGTGTTAGGTTCAATTGTAACTTAGGTTAGGATTTATTTTACAGGTAATTTTGTAATTATTTTAACTAGGTAGCTATTAAACAGTAAATATCTATTTAATAGCTATTGTACCTAGTTAAAATAAATACAAAGTTGCCTGTAAAATAAATATAAATCCTAAAATAGCTACAATGTAACTATTAGTTATATTGTAGCTATATTAGGGTTTATTTTACAGGTAAGTATTTAGTTTTAAATAGGATTCATTTATTTAATTAATTTAATGATAGTGTAGTGTTAGGTGTAATTGTAACTTAGGTTAGGATTTATTTTACAGGTAAATTTGTATTTATTTTAGCTAGGTAGTTATTAAATAGTTATTAACTATTTAATAACTATTGTACCTAGTTAAAATAAATACAAACTTGCCTGTAAAATAAATATAAATCCTAAAATAGCTACAATGTAACTATTAGTTATATTGCAGCTATATTAGGGTTTATTTTACAGGTAAGTATTTAGTTTTAAATAGGATTCATTTATTTAACTATAGTAAATATATTTCGTTTTATTTAAATTATATTTAAGTTAGGGGGTGTTAGGGTTAGGGTTAGACTTAGGTTTAGGGGTTAATAACCTTATTATAGTAGCGGCGATGTTGGGGGCAGGAGATTAGGGGTTAATAATTGTAGGTAGGTGGCGGTGATGTTAGGGAGGGCAGATTAGGGGTTAATAAAATGTATTATAGTGTTTGCGAGGCGGGAGTGCGGCGGTTTAGGGGTTAATACATTTATTATAGTGGCGGCGATTTCCGGTCGGCAGATTAGGGGTTAATACTTGTAGTTAGATTGCGGCAACGTTGGGGGGGGGGCAGATTAGGGGTTAATAACTATAATGTAGGGGTCGGCGATGTTAGGGACAGCAGATTAGGGGTTAATAGCTATAATGTAGGTGGCGGCGATATCCGGTCGGCAGATTAGGGGTTAATACTTGTAGTTAGATTGCGGCGACGTTGGGGGGGGCATATTAGGGGTTAATAACTATAATGTAGGGGTCGGCGATGTTAGGGACAGCAGATTAGGGGTTAATAGCTATAATGTAGGTGGCTGCGATATCCGATCGGCAGATTAGGGGTTAAATAATGTTATTATAGGGTTTGCGATGTGGGGGGGCTTCGGTTTAGTGGTTCATAGGTAGTTTATGGGTGTTAGTGACTTAGTGTACTAAATGGGTGTTAGTGTACTAAAACATACCGAATTTCGGAACCGAATAGAACCGAATTCAGCCGAATTTATTTGAATCCGAATAAATCCAAAACAAATTTATTCGAATCCAAATAAATCCGAAACGAATTCATTAAAATTTTGCCGAATTCGATTAGATTCGATCCGAGCCGAAATTCGAAAAGTCCGGATCGATCCGAACCGAAAACGAACCGAATTTTTTAGCCATGCACATGTCTAGTTTAAAATGTAGTGCAAATCAAAGCCCTATAGAATTCCTTTTTGTACTGAAAAGTGCATACAGTATGGCTGAAGATTATCCCATATTTGAATGCTCAGAATTTGTGAATTTATTTTTTGAAGCATTGCCCGCGCACATCAAAGTTAATTTAGCTAGAGATTTTGATGAGCACTGCTCATTAGATTGACTGATCAAAGAGAGTACAAAGATATACTCTATTCAGCAGTCCGGTGAACAGGGGGTTAAAAGGGAATAAAATCCCAGTCCCAAAATTGTGGCAGAAACTAGGGTGTCACCTAGCCCCCTCAATTTGGAGTCTAAAAAGAAAACCTATGCAGAGGTGGCCAGAGAAAATAGGCCATCCCCACAAAGTTTTAACTCTACCCCTCCCCAACACAGGCTGAGGTGCAGAGAGATTATGCTCAAGAGGGGGAGCATAACCAGATAAATAGGTATCCCCAAAGAGAAGAATACCCACAAGGTAATAGGTATCTCCATAAAGGTAGATACAATAAGTGACGCAGATATTCTCAGGGTAGCCAGTCGCCCCAGTTAAATAGTGCACCCCAAGAAAGCAACGCGAGACAAGCTGAACCCCAGGAGCAGCCACGCCAGGATAGAAACAGCGGCCCTGATTCTGAGGGGACCCAATGGTCCAGGAATCACTACTATGGGGCATCAAGAGATAGGCCCAGAGGTAGAGGTAACTTGTATGATCAAGTAGATCAGCTTAGTACCCAGCTAATTCGGTTGAGTGAGCAATTCGCTAATATGAGTAAAGCGTTTACGGCTCAGCAACAGAATAATACTTTTTTAGGGGTACAGCCAGTGGTCAACAGTGGGCCACAGGTACAGTCATAAATACTCAGATATCTGAGGGGAGAGCTATACCAAATAAAATGATAAATGTCAATTATGGTACTAATCATATTCTCTCCCTACAGCACTAACCAATCTTTTCTTTTGCAGCATTCTCTTAACCTTATTTCCACAGATGCAGTACACAGGAACCCAATAGATCCTATTACAAAGGGAGGGACTGGTAAGAATGAAGTTTCTTCTGCATCAGTTAACACAGTGGATGCAGGTAACACGCGGCAAAGCCTACAATTGTGTAACAATGCCAATTTTGTGTGTGAAATGGTAGAAACTGCAGGGAGATATTATGTATTAGCTGAGCTGCAGGATTCAGTCTCCAACCCTATAATGGGATTAATTGATACTGGGTCTCAGGCAACTATTTTATCCAACAGGTACTACACACAGCTAAATGAGCTAACACCCCACAAACCTAAAATAAAAGAATTTGATGGTTCACTAATAGCAGTTGGGGGTGACTCTCTAAAAGTCTATGGTACGGCATGGTTAAAGTTAAAGCTAGGGAACAGGGTCATAAGACACCCTGTCATTATAGTGGATCTGCCAACTGATCGTTTAATTATTGGTAGTGATCTCCTGAAGCGATTAAGCACCATAATTGATTGCATAAATAATGTAATTTGGTCACAAGTGAAAAGGCCTATTAATTATGAGCGATCTGATATATCTCGCACCCGACATACCTGTCACGTGGTGCAAGAGAAGCCAGATGCTGTGGAGATTCATTTCAGGAATGACTCTGTACCTGAAATCACTATCTTACAAATAAATAATCAGAATCCTTTAAGTGGCTCTGATGGTAATATTTTTTAAATTTTGCCTGGAAAGATAGCGAATATTTCCTTAGATGGTGATGTATTAACCATATCTCTCCACAAGGGGGATGTTAACATCCCTAAGGGGGGAGGCCACACTCAATACCTCACAGGAATTGAGAAAGTTAAGGATGATCTATTTATTGCTATACAAGTGCATGGCCTTGGGAAAATCAAATATGCCAAATTGAGCTTAAAGCAGGAAGCTAGCTTTACAAGCGAAGGCTTGTTAGGTCAGATAGCTGAACCTAAGGTGATTAAATATTTTTCTCCCCAAGACCACTGTGTCCACGGCCTGGATGACAGGTTTGAAAGCTATAACATCACAACTAACTGCTTATTATCTATATCTATAGGTAATAAATCAGTGAAGCACCAGTTTTTAGTTTTAAATACTTCCCATAATCAAATATACGTTGGAAATGATCTCTTACATAGATATGCCATACAGATAGATTTGATTAACTCTTGCCTCTGGAGCAGGTTAAGGGGGGACCCGGAGATATTTCAGGATGAAAACGCAGTCCTGAAATCAAACCAGCAATTGCCATATGCTGTGAATATGCAGGTGTCTAATGATGTTATAATTCCCACTGGGGCTGATAAATTCCTCTTACCCTTACAGGTAAAAAGAGGTCAGAAATTAAAAACTTCTGAAACACTAATTTGCCTCTCCTATAGAATACAAAATCTGGGTATAACAATGAGACATACTCCTATGGTAAATATTGGAACTCTTCCAATACATGTTATTGTGCATAACATAACCTCACAGGATATAACCTTATCCGAGGGAACTACCATAGGATATGCGCTGGAATCAAGTTAATACACTTTTGGATTCCAGAATAATGTAATTGGGCTAAAACCTGAAGGATACTTAACTGAAGAACAATTAATAGAACAATCCTTTGCATCTATACCAGAGGGACTATTTACAATTCAGTCTATTTATCCCTTCAGCTCAGAGGAAGGCATCTGTAAAATTGAAGACGCCTCCCTGGTGTTTGATCAGCCAATCAAAGCGCAAGAATACCACAATACCCAGAGTCATGGGGACAATGTAAATTATAATCACGGGGACCTCACCTCTAGGTTGGAAGAAGCCTATGAAATAGGACAGCCTGAAATCTTTCCAGGATTTGAGCAAATAGTCGAAGAGCAAATATCTTTAGCTAATGGCTGTTCCAGTGATGATGAACACCAACAGCTACGGGAACTCCTGATGGAGTACAAGGATATTTTTACTAGGGATTCTTATGACTGTGGGACTACAGACTTGCACATTGCAAGAATCCAAACAGATCTCAATGCACCGCCTGTCTTTGTTAAACAATACAGACTTCCTTTAGCCTCATATGATTCTCTTGCAAAAATCATAATGAACTTGGAAGAAAACATAATTTATGTAAGAACTTACCTGATAAATTAATTTCTTTCATATTAGCAAGAGTCCATGAGCTAGTGACGTATGGGATATACATTCCTACCAGGAGGGGCAAAGTTTCCCAAACCTTAAAATGCCTATAAATACACCCCTCACCACACCCACAATTCAGTTTAACGAATAGCCAAGAAGTGGGGTGATAAGGAAAAAAGTGCGAAAGCATATAAAATAAGGAATTGGAATAATTGTGCTTTATATAAAAAAATCAAAACCACCACAAAAAAGGGCGGGCCTCATGGACTCTTGCTAATATGAAAGAAATGAATTTATCAGGTAAGTTCTTACATAAATTATGTTTTCTTTCATGTAATTAGCAAGAGTCCATGAGCTAGTGACGTATGGGATAATGATTACCCAAGATGTGGATCTTTCCACACAAGAGTCACTAGAGAGGGAGGGATAAAATAAAGACAGCCAATTCCTGCTGAAAATAATCCACACCCAGAATAAAATTTTAATGAAAAAACATAAGCAGAAGATTCAAACTGAAACCACTGCCTGAAGTACGTTTCTACCAAAAACTGCTTCAGAAGAAGAAAACACATCAAATGGTAGAATTTAGTAAAAGTATGCAAAGAGGACCAAGTTGCTGTTTTGCAAATCTGATCAACCGAAGCTTCATTCTTAAACGCCCAGGAAGTAGAAACTGACCTAGTAGAATGAGCTGTAATCCTTTGAGGCGGAGTGTTACCCGACTCAACATAGGCATGATGAAATAAAGATTTCAACCAAGATGCCAAAGAAATGGCAGAAGCTTTCTGGTCTTTTCTAGAACCGGAAAAGATGACAAATAGACTAGAAGTCTTTCGGAAAGACTTAGTAGCTTCAACATAATATTCCAAAGCTCTAACAGCATCCAAAGAATGCAATGATTTCTCCTTAGAATTCATAGGATTAGGACATAATGAAGGAACCACAATTTCTCTACTAATGTTGTTAGAATTCACAACCTTAGGTAAAAAATTCAAAAGAAGTTCGCAGCACCGCCTTATCCTGATGCAAAATCAGAAAAGGAGACTCACAAAAAAGAGTAGATAATTCAGAGACTCTTCTGGCAGAAGAGATGGCCAAAAGAAACAAAACTTTCCAAGAAAGTAATATAACGACCAAAGAATGCATGGGTTCAAAAGGAGGAGCTTGAAGAGCCCCCAGAACCAAATTCAAACTCCAAGGAGGAGAAATTGACTTAATGACAAGTTTTATACGAACCAAAGGTTGTACAAAACAATGAATATCAGGAAGATTAGCAATCCTTCTGTGAAAAAGAACAGAAAGAGCAGAGATTTGTCTTTCAAGAAACTTGCGGACAAACCTTTATCTAAACCATCCTGAAGAAATATAAGTCTTCCAGACTCTATAATATATCTCTCTAGATACAGATTTACGAGCCTGTCACATAGTATCAATCACAGAGTCAGAGAAACCTCTTTGACCAAGAATCAAGCGTTCAAACTCCACACCTTAAAATTAAGGTTTTGAGATCCTGATGGAAAAAAGAACCTTGAGACAGAAAGACTGGTCTTAACGCAAGAGGCCATCCGGACAAGATCCGCATACCAAAACCTGTGAGACCATGCTGGAGCTACCAGCAGGACAAACGAGCATTCCTTTAGAATATTGGAGAATATCCTTGGAAGAAGAACTAGAGGCGGAAAGATATAGGCAGGATGACACTTGTAAGGAAGAGATAATGCATCCACTGCCTCCGCCCGAGGATCCCGGGATCCGGACAGATACCAGGGAAGTTTCTTGTTTAGATGAGAAGCCATCAGATCTATTTCTGGGAGTTCCCACATTTGAACAATCTGAGGAAATACCTCTGGGTGAAGACCATTCGCCCAGGTGCAACGTTTGGCGACTGAGATAATCCGCTTTCCAATTGTCCATACCTGGGATATGAACCGCAGAGATTAGACAGGAGCTGGATTCCGCCCAAACCAAAATTCAAGATACTTCTGTCATAGCCAGAGGACTGTGAGTCCCTCCTTGATGATTGATGTATGCCACAGTTGTGACATTGTCTATCTGAAAACAAATGAACAACTCTCTCTTCAGAAGAGGCCAAGACTGAAGAGCTCTGAAAATTGCACGGAGTTCCAAAATATTGATCGGAAATCTCACCTCCTGAGATTCCCAAACTCCTTGTGCCGTCAGATACCCCCACACAGCTCCCCAACCTGTAAGACTTGCATCTGTTGAGATTATAGTCCAGGTCGGAAGAACAAAGAAGCCCCCTGAACTAAACGATGGTGATCTGTCCACCATGTCAGAGAGTGTCGTATAATCGGTTTAAAGATATTAATTGAGATATCTTTGAGTAATCCCTGCACCATTGGTTCAGCATACAGAGCTGAAGAGGTCGCATGTGAAAACGAGCAAAGGAGATCGCATCTGATGCGGCAGTCCTAAGACCTAAAATTTCCATGCATAAGGCTACCAAAGGGAATGATTGTGACTGAAGGTTTTGACAAGCTGATATCAATGTTAAACTTCTCTTGTCTGACAAGGACAGAGTCATAGACACTGAATCTATCTAGAAACCTAAAAAGGTTACCCTTGTCTGAGGAATCAATGAACTGATTGGTAAATTGATCCTCCAACCATGAACTTGAAGAAACAACACAAGTCGATTCGTATGAGATTCTTCGAAAATGAGAAGACTGAGCAAGTACCCAGATATCGTCCAATAAGGAAATACCAAAACCCTGTTCTCTGATTACAGAAAGAAGGGCACCGAGAACCTTTGAAAAAAATTCTTGGAACTGAGGCTAGGCCAAACGGTAGAGCCACAAAACTGGTAATGCTTGTCTAAAAAGAGAATCTCAGACACTAAAAGTGATCTGGATGAATCGGAATATGTAGATATGCATCCTGTAAATCTATTGTAGACATATAATGCCCTTGCTAAACAAAAGGCAGGATAGTCCTACAGTAACCATCTTGAATGTTGGTATCCTTACATAACGATTCAATATTGATAGATCCGGAACTGGTCTGAAGGAATTGACCTTCTTTGGTACAATGAAGAGATAAAATAAAACCCCAGCCCCTGTTCCAGAACTGGAACTGGCATAATTACTCCAGCCAACTCTAGATCTGAAAACACATTTCAGAAATGCTGAGCCTTTGCTGTGTTAACTGGGACACGGGAAAGAAAAAAATCTCTTAGCAGGAGGCCTTAACTGAAGCCAATTCTGTACCTTTCTGAAACAATGTTCTGAAACCAGAAATTGAGAATGGAATTGATCAAAATTTCTTTGAAGAAAACGTAATCTGCCCCATACCAGCTGAGCTGGAATAAGGTCCGCACCTTCATGGGTACTTAGGAGCTGGCTATAGGTTTTCTATAAGGCTTGGATATATTCCAAACTGGAAATAGTTTCCAAACTGATACCGCTCCTGAGGATGAAGGATCAGGCTTTTGTTCCTTATTGTGAGGAAAGGAACGAAAATGATTATTAGACCTAAATTTACCTTAGATTTTTTATCCTTTGGTAAAAAAGTTCCCTTCCTTCCAGAAACAGTTGAGATAATAATTTATTACCCTGGAAAGAAAGGGAAAGCAAAGTTGACTTAGAAGACATATCAGCATTCCAAGTTTAATCCATAAAGCTTTTCTAGCTAAAATAGCTAGAGACATATACCTGACATCAACTCTAATGATATCAAAAGATGGTATCACCAATAAAATTATTAGCATGTTATAGAATAATAATAATGCTATAAAATTATGATCTGTTACTTGTTGCGCTAAAGCTTCTAACCAAAAAGTTGAAGCTGCAGCAACATCCGCTAAAAATATAGCAGGTCTAAGAAGATTACCTGAACATAAGTAAGCTTTTCTTAGAAAGGATTCAATTTTCCTATCTAAAGGATCCTTAAATGAAGTACTATCTGCCGTAGGAATAGTAGCACATTTAGCAGGAGTAGAGACAGCCCCATAACCTTAGGGATTTTGTCCCAAAAAAACTATAATCTGTCAGATGGCACAGGATATAATTGCTTAAACGTTTAGAAGGAGTAAAAGAATTACCCAAATTATTCCATTCCCTGGAAATTACTTCAGAAATAGCATCAGGGAGATTAAACACTTCTGGAATAACTACAGGAGATTTAAAAACCTTATTTAAACGTTTAGATTTAGTATTAAGAGGACCAGAATCCTCTATTTCTAATGCAATTAATACTTCTTTAAATAAAGAACGAATAAATTCCATCTTGAACAAATACAAAGATTTATCAGCATCAACCTCTGAGACAGAAACCTCTGAACCAGAAGAACCATTATCAGTATCAGAATGATGATGTTCATTTAAAAATTCATCTGAAAAAAGAGAAGTTTTAAAAGACTTTTATGTAAACTAGAAGGAGAAATAACAGACATAGCCTTCTTAATGGATTTAAAAAATAAAATCTCTTATGTTTATCAGGAACACTCTGAAAATTAGATGTTGACGGAACAGCAACAGGTAATGTAACAGTACAAAAGCGACGCCCTTATTTTTTAGCGCCAAATAAGACGCCCACATTATTTGGCGCCTAAATGCTTTTGGCGCCAAAAATGACGCCACATCCGGAACGCCGACATTTTTGGCGCAAAATAACGTCAAAAAATTACGCAACTTCCAGCGACACGTATGCCGCCGGAAACGGAAAAGAATTTTTGCGCCAAAAAAGTTCGCGCCAAGAATGACACAATAAAATGAAGCATTTTCAGCCCCCGCGAGCCTAACAGCCCACAGGGAAAAAAGAGTCAAATTTTTGAAGGTAAGAAAAAATGATTAATTCAAATGCATTATCCCAAATATGAAACTGACTGTCTGAAAAATAAGGAAAGTTGAACATTCTGAGTCAAGGCAAATAAATGTTTGAATACATATATTTAGAACTTTATAAACAAAGTGCCCAACCATAGCTTAGAGTGTCACAGAAAATAAGATTTACTTACCCCAGGACACTCATCTACATGTTTGTAGAAAGCCAAACCAGTACTGAAACGAGAATCAGCAGAGGTAATGGTATATATAAGAGTATATCGTCGATCTAAAAAGGGAGGTAAGAGATGAATCTCTACGACCGATAACAGAGAACCTATGAAATAGACCCCGTAGAAGGAGATCACTGCATTCAAATAGGCAATACTCTCCTCACATCCCTCTGACATTCACTGCACGCTGAGAGGAAAACCGGGCTCCAACTTGCTGCGGAGCGCATATCAACGTAGAATCTAGCACAAACTTACTTCACCACCTCCATCGGAGGCAAAGTTTGTAAAACTGAATTGTGGGTGTGGTGAGGGGTGTATTTATAGGCATTTTAAGGTTTGGGAAACTTTGCCCCTCCTGGTAGGAATGTATATCCCATACGTCACTAGCTCATGGACTCTTGCTAATTACATGAAAGAAAGGGGTATTATCCGACAGGTGCACAGCTCTTATAACAATCCTATTCTAGGTGCTCTTAAGCCAAATGGACAATGGCGTTTGCGTGCTTACTTAAGACAGTTAAACGAGTGTACATGTCTGGCTGGCCTGTGCCATATATTGACCAGTGCCTAGCACAGATGCAGGGATCCAAAATACTCACTGCCATTGATTGTGCACAGGGATATTGGACCATAAAGGTACATGAGAAGGACCAATATAAGCTGGCATTCTCTTTCCAAAAAGTCCAGTATGCATTCCAAAGACGTCCGTTTGGATACATAAATTCAGGACATTAATTTGCTGTATTCATGCATAAGGCTATGCCTGATGCACTGGAGAGGGGGACCTTATCTTATGTTGATGATGTTTTTTTTTTTTTTAATATTTTTTTTTTATTGAGGTTATGAAGATAACACAACATAAATGAAATACCATGGAATATAAATGACAGATTATATGACAGAAAGATATACATTGAGTAAAGCAAAAGTATTACATTGAGTCTGTATAGGTAGTCATCATGAACCTCTGTTTTATGTTATTGACCGTAATGGGTTCCTCTATGGAAAAGGAGGGTTACTTTTGAACCCAACAAAGCTTATGGGTACAGAGAGGAAATTGGCGTTGGAAATGGTCACTTTTGGACCCGCTTTTATTTATTTTTTTTGGGGGGGAGGGAATTTCAGTGGGCAAGAGCTGCTCTGAATAAGACGGGGGGGTGGAGCTGGTTAAAATTGTGGAGTGGGAAACAATTGAGAAGGGTGGATGCCATGAGTAGGACTATACTTAACCCTTGCACTATTATAGTAAAGGAAAATAAGGGAATAAAATGTTCAGAGCTGGGGACTATGTGGCATACCAATGTCCTCACTATTCTAGTACATAGAGGGTAAAAATAATTAGAGGACTTTAGGATGGGTCCCTCTCCTGGGGAAATGCCAGTTTTAGGCGCTGTGGGTAAAAGGAATGGGGGTATGACCCGCAGGCAACCAGTTCCGGTGGGAAAGGGAGGAGAGGGGACCAGCAAGAACAGACGACACGTCCTAATACCAAATTCAGCCTAGGGAGTACACATATCTAGAAACATAAGTATAGTAAGGCTTGTAATGCATTCCTCACAGGTGGCTTTGGTATATAAAAGATGGGAGTTATAAATAGGAATAACATAGCACCTAAAATGTAAGACAAGCTGTTTCTGTTAGACCTCAGATGACAATCAATTACCATAGTATTACAATAACTGAAGAGTAAATATTTATAAAACATACAATGCTTGAGCCTTATGAAAATGTATTGTTTGATAGCTAAATATATAGGCGCCCTATAAGGTACTAATGTCATCATGAAAAAATAATATAATATAGGTACATCAGTTCTAAATATAGATGACAAATGTGTGGATAATATCACATCAGTCGAGAAGTATAGTAGCCTATGAAATAGTTATAGTAACAGCGTGTAGGACTAATATCATATGTATAATGGAGGTGAGGGAAATCCACTCTAGTTAGGACCTTGAGAGGGGGCGGTGTAAATTGCTGACTCTATTAACGTACCCTAGTCTTAATAATACACTGCCACAAAAATTAACTAGTTTAGTTGTAAATCATAATCATCCTTTGCCTTAGGTATTCCTTTGGATAGCTAAATGCTAAATACAGGTGCAGTATATAATGCGGTTTTCCCTAGGAAACGGCTATTAGGAAGGAATATCTCCACACCTCCCTCTATAGCAAGTTATACTCATTTATATTATTAGGTATCCTGCAATATGGCTGAAGAGCTCAGGGTATAGGGGAATTACGGCGAGGTAAAGATATAGCAGATTCATGGACAGTAGTTAAACCTAAATAGTAAATAATAAACCAGTGTGAGATCAGGGTGTGCTTTACATAATGCCGTCTTGTGTTGTAACTGGAACATTCAGTAAGGTAAGAGCACTCCTATGCATACCTTTAAATATATCCCCTGCAGACATTCTTTAGAGGTCATGCAAACCAGTAGTAGCTTCAGAAGGAGTATAAGGGGAGTAAACCTATTCTGCGGTCAGCACATATGGAATTTTAGGGGTTTACAAAACCCCTCGATGAAGGTACAAGTTTCATAGAAAACAGTAATGGCTAGGATATACAAACATTCAGATATACCTATAAGCTTCTAATCCTTGCAAACACTAAGAGAACCTAAATAGTAAACGATGAACCAGTATGAGATCAGAGTGTGCTTAACATAATATCATCCTGTGTTGTAACCAGAGCAACCCAGTGTGAAATATCATATAAACCTTTTAAAACAGTTAGAACTGCTCAATAATAGAAGTAGTTATAGCTAAATAGTATGGGTCTAGGAATTCAGTAAGGTAAGAGTACTCTGATGTATATTTTTAAATATATCCCCTGCAGACATTCTTTAGAGGTCATACAAACAGGAGTAGCTTCAAGAGAAGCATAAGGGGAGTAAACCTAATCTGCGGTCAGTACATATGTAATGTTAGGGGTTTACAAATCTCCTCACTGAAGCCACAAGTCATATAGAGAACAGTAATGGCTAGGATATACAAACATTCAAGTATATCTATGAGCTTTTAATTCTTGGAAACCCTAAAAGCCACATAAACCCAGAAAGTGTTAAAAGGAACATAAGTGAGTTAACTAGAAAGATGTAGCTGCCACCTCTGTTTTAACAGTAAAATTCCACCAACCGCTGAGAAGAGGAAAGTAACACAGTGATTTCCCAAAGGTCCGTAATAATGAGGGCATAAGCTCTTAGTCACCTATTGTAAGTAAAGTGAATAGTCTGTTTTTAACTAATACCGGACCTATGCATTACTAGAATAGCCAAGGTGATAATGGTCATAAGTCCAAAACACTGTCTAATTGCCCGCAGTGAGAATAGCAACGGGAGAATCACAACTGGTTGTCAAAGCATTTCTTCAACACAACATATGCAAACAGTGGATGGAAAATAGCATTCTAAATATAAAATTATCATTCTACATTCATGTAGGTGTAAACCAGGTTAGATCTATATCAGCTCTCAGCTGTGGCATAATAATAAATACACTCCCTGCATTAAGTGCGGTTTAAAAATAGTGAAAGGCAAACTTAAACTGCAAAATATAGTTAATTAGGAAGAAAACAAAACAGTATCTTTGGTCTAGTCCCAGTATAGTAATCCATGGAATCTTATGACGAGGTGGTTGATGGGGTAGAGTTAACCCACTCCTTCTTTATGGAGCTTACGTGGAAGACTGATAAAAATAGACAGACCTGGGTCCCACAGTATCCTCCAACATGCATTCAGATCACTAGAGATAGCATGGGTATCGCAGAAGGCGCTCTGAAAAAGCACTTTGAAGGAGCCCTCAGAAGTAGAGTTGTTCCCAAACCAAGTGTTAGGCGACCGAGTGACATGTATAGATCGGCAGTTTTTGCTGACATAAGGGTCATAAAAGGATCCGGTGGATGGCTGAGCCAGGGGCTCAATGGAGCGGTTGAACCAGTCAGGTCGTTCTGTGCAGCAGATCTCTAACTCCATCCCGGTAAAGCTAAACGAGGTTGCTGTTAATTTCCTCTGCGCACCGGAATCAGTTGCACTGAGGAGGACAGGAACATCCCTCGGCTGTAGCCGTCTTCTCACAGATGGTCGTGACCTGTCGGGTAATTCCTCAGTGCGTGAGGACTCTCTTTTCAAAAAGTTGAGGTAGGCATTGTCAGATATGCTCTGTGGTTGTTTCGAAATGTTCCCGTCAGTGTGTATAATGCCAAGATTACTAGGCTGATCCTGTCTTGGTAGCACATCCAATCGGCCACTATCCCTGATCTCCTCTCGGGTGTGATTATTTCGCTCATGCACCTGACTCCCTTTGTATAGCGTCGGAGGGCTCTCTCCGTGGTGTGACTTCCCCATTGCTAGATCAATTAAAGTGCTGAGTTCTCGGTGTAGTGAGGTAAAGTGGTCATCTAGTAGCTGCGCCACTTTTGTCTCCCATCTATCCAGGTACTCCATATGGAAGGCAAATTTAGCTTCAGTGTGGTATATATGGGGCCCAGACGATCAGACACTATAAACTGGCTTCTGACTTGTTACTGCGACAGCATGTCTTTCCAGAGGTTAGATATCAAAGTAGAAGAGTGAGGGCAGCGTGGTATTTCCCGTGATCAGGGCCTCATCAAGAAGCAGTGCTGTGTCGTAGCTCCTACTCACCCGAATTTTTCAATCTTGGTGTCTCAGTAATCCCAGACATTTGTGGGTCAAGTAGTATGAGTTCAAAATATCTGATTTTATATATAAAATTGCATTAGAGTGGAATTTACAAGCATTTACAAGTTATACAAGCAGGAGCTCTTATGAAACACGTCTATTCCTCTCCAGTGTTAGCGCCGCCCCATGTTGATGACGTTTTAATCAGAAGCACAGACTTTGAAAAACACATCACAGAGCTTAAACACGTCCTCAGCTAACTTAATAGGGTAGGTGTCAAATTATCCCTACAAAAAGCTCAATGGTGCCGCACTCGTGTAAATTTCTTAGGACATGAAGTTACTTCTGAAGGGCTAAATCATCAGAAGAAAAAGGTGGAAGCTATAGTAAATTCTAAAAACCCAACAAACTTAAAGGAATTGAGATCATTCCTGGGTATGATGAATTATTCTTGCAAATTCATTGATAATTATGCAGAATTAGCTAAACCACTACTACTACTTCTAAAGAAGGATGTGAAATGGCACTGGAGTGAGTCTCAAGAGACAGCCATCAAGGAGCTGAAGAGGAAACTCACTCAAGCACCTTGCTTAGCGTACCCTGAAGGTGGTAAACCTTTCTATTTAGAAACAGGCTACACAGATATAACATGATTGCTGTTTTATACCAAAAGCAGGATAATTTAAGCAAAGTCATTGCTTATGTGAGAAAAACTCTATCCCGAGTAGAAATATAATTTAGTGATTGCAAAAAAAGCCCTCTTATCCACTGTATGGGCTCTACAAAATTTCCACAGCTATATACAGGGCGAGAAAATTATTGTAGAAATGGCCCATCAGCCTTTGCTATATTTGCAAAGTGAGAGAATAAGAGATGGAAATTTGTCTTATAGCCGCATAACAGCGTGGACTCTTTCCTTACAAGGCTGGCCTTTAGAAATTCGCTACCAGCAGAATAAAAAGAATCCAGTCGCACACTGAGCTCCATGACTGTACTGCTAAGGATCCTGGGGAAGAATTATCAGAAAATGATTTCCTGGAGGAACAATTGCTTTCCCCGTATAAAATATATAATGAGGACCATTGTCAAAAATTACCTTGGGTATATGTTGATGCAAAGGAAAGGATGCCCAGGCGCCTACCCTAAGGGGCTAGGTAATAGTGTATATAAATAAAAGCAACTTTATTACATGTAGATAAAAAAAGCCATGATTAGACAGTAATTAAAAGGCAATGTAGTTGATAGTATAATCTAAACTTCATGGATCCATGATCAATTTAAAAAGTTAAAACAGATAAACAATCAATAAAAACAATGGTAAATACAAAAACAATGGTCACATAATGTACAATCAAAATTTGAGAGCCAGACAGTCCCAAATATATCCGAAATATATAAATATCCGAAATATATAAAAATAAAAATAAGTCCAGAAATACAAAAATATATATATAAAAAGTCTAAAGTCAATCCAAAATGGTGTCTACAATCCTGTGATGTGTGAGAGAAACCAAAAAAACATCAATAAAAATTCCAATAAAAAATATAAAAATAGTGTAAAAAATAAGAAAAATATGTGTGTTCCAAATTTGGTGTGTTCAATAAATATGATCCAAAAACATAGTCAAATCCCAATAGGAGGTGATGTGTTCAGGGGAATGGTGGTGGTGTAACAAAATCAAAAAATGACGATGTGCTACAAAGTCCCAAACTACTATAAGAGTTTAAAAATCAAAAACAAGATGAAACAGGGGGGGCGGAGCCAACTATGAAAGGATATGGACGCGTGTGTCATGAGCTCCTGGCTCTTTAATGTTATAACCATTTCTTTTTGCCATCTACAATAACTTTTGCACTATCAAAAGGGATTCCTCTGATAATCTACAGTGTTGGGGACATTGAGAGCTCTTGGATGGCAACATCTCAGTTTGGTGAGAGCTCCAGAAGCGAAGATACGATGGAGGCCTGGTATAATTGGAGCCTGGCTGTGACGCAGCTCCTACAGGCTCATTTTGCTAGTCTGGAGATGACTTTACGTGACCTCAATCGATCCTACTACTCACCAGAGTCGCTGCGATGTGGAACAGATCTCGGAGATCTTTGGCAGCCATCTTGATTCCCCAAAGCAAGGGGACATCCACACTTATCTGTGCGGAGACCGGAGGGATTGGAATGCTGAATCCAGGAGGTGCACTGTTGCGGATCATGTCTCCCAATCGGCTATTGTTTCGACAGGTTGTTTGGGGGATCTAGTCCTGGTGCCGGCCTTATTTTCAAATGTGATGTGCGTAGCTGGTATGGATAATGGCCCTGTCCGGAAGGCTCTCTTTCTGCCTTGTGAAGGCGAAGACAGTTCCAGTGTGGCAGAGGCTTGCTTAAGGACTGTGGAGGCTATGTGCTGTGGATGCAACGATTTGGCCCTGAATGGTCCTGCAGATCAGGCAAAGGCTTCAGCTTTGTGGAAATGTTCTTCTCACTGACCTCCGCACATATAAGGAGAAAATTGGAATTGGGTGAACTGTTTTTTTTATCTGTGGATAGGAGCTGAAGTTTTAACATTTCCTTGTGGTGGACGCTTTCTATTATTCAAGGAAAGACTTTTGTTTACTACAATGCTTCAGCCAAAATCTCAACTCCTGAAAGGAAAGTTTGTCCCTGAACATAACTAGCAGTTTCCCGTTATAATTCTATGTACTTATATTATATATTCACGTGTTTTACTTTTGGTAGCAAATTAAGATTGAAATGCTTCTCTTTTATACTAACCATTTACTGTAACTGTTTGAAGCTTGTAAGTTTTTTCAGCTCATTTTATCTTATATTTTATGATGGCAGGTTAAATGTGTCCGCTGTTAATTGCATATTTTCTATGTGCATGATTCATCTGTATTTTAGCTATGAAGATAAAACATAATTTATGTAAGAACTTACCTGATAAATTCATTTCTTTCATATTAGCAAGAGTCCATGAGCTAGTGACGTATGGGATATACATTCCTACCAGGAGGGGCAAAGTTTCCCAAACCTTAAAATGCCTATAAATACACCCCTCACCACACCCACAATTCAGTTTAACGAATAGCCAAGAAGTGGGGTGATAAGAAAAAAGTGCGAAAGCATATAAAATAAGGAATTGGAATAATTGTGCTTTATACAAAAAAATCATAACCACCACAAAAAAGGGCGGGCCTCATGGACTCTTGCTAATATGAAAGAAATGAATTTATCAGGTAAGTTCTTACATAAATTATGTTTTATTTCATGTAATTAGCAAGAGTCCATGAGCTAGTGACGTATGGGATAATGACTACCCAAGATGTGGATCTTTCCACACAAGAGTCACTAGAGAGGGAGGGATAAAATAAAGACAGCCAATTCCTGCTGAAAATAATCCACACCCAAAATAAAGTTTAATGAAAAAACATAAGCAGAAGATTCAAACTGAAACCACTGCCAGAAGTACTTTTCTACCAAAAACTGCTTCAGAAGAAGAAAACACATCAAAATGGTAGAATTTAGAAAAAGTATGCAAAGAGGACCAAGTTGCTGCTTTGCAAATCTGATCAATCGAAGCTTCATTCCTAAACGCCCAGGAAGTAGAAACTGAACTATTAGAATGAACTGTAATCCTTAGAGGCGGAGTTTTACCCGACTCGACATAAGCATGATGAAAACATAATTTATGTAAGAACTTACCTGATAAATTCATTTCTTTCATATTAGCAAGAGTCCATGAGCTAGTGACGTATGGGATATACATTCCTACCAGGAGGGGCAAAGTTTCCCAAACCTCAAAATGCCTATAAATACACCCCTCACCACACCCACAATTCAGTTTAACGAATAGCCAAGAAGTGGGGTGATAAAAAAGTGCAAAAGCATATAAAATAAGGAATTGGAATAATTGTGCTTTATACAAAAAAATCATAACCACCACAAAAAAGGGCGGGCCTCATGGACTCTTGCTAATATGAAAGAAATGAATTTATCAGGTAAGTTCTTACATAAATTATGTTTTCTTTCATGTAATTAGCAAGAGTCCATGAGCTAGTGACGTATGGGATAATGATTACCCAAGATGTGGATCTTTCCACACAAGAGTCACTAGAGAGGGAGGGATAAAATAAAGACAGCCAATTCCTGCTGAAAATAATCCACACCCAAAATAAAGTTTAATGAAAAACATAAGCAGAAGATTCAAACTGAAACCGCTGCCTGAAGTACTTTTCTACCAAAAACTGCTTCAGAAGAAGAAAATACATCAAAATGGTAGAATTTAGTAAAAGTATACAAAGAGGACCAAGTTGCTGCTTTGCAAATCTGATCAACCGAAGCTTCATTCCTAAACGCCCAGGAAGTAGAAACTGACCTAGTAGAATGAGCTGTAATCCTTTGAGGCGGAGTTTTACCCGACTCAACATAGGCAAGATGAATTAAAGATTTCAACCAAGATGCCAAAGAAATGGCAGAAGCTTTCTGGCCTTTTCTAGAACCTGAAAAGATGACAAATAGACTAGAAGTCTTTCGGAAAGATTTAGTAGCTTCAACATAATATTTCAAAGCTCTAACAACATCCAAAGAATGCAACGATTTCTCCTTAGAATTCTTAGGATTAGGACATAATGAAGGAACCACAATTTCTCTACTAATGTTGTTGGAATTCACAACTTTAGGTAAAAATTCAAAAGAAGTTCGCAACACCGCCTTATCCTGATGAAAAATCAGAAAAGGAGACTCACAAGAAAGAGCAGATAATTCAGAAACTCTTCTGGCAGAAGAGATGGCCAAAAGGAACAAAACTTTCCAAGAAAGTAATTTAATGTCCAATGAATGCATAGGTTCAAATGGAGGAGCTTGAAGAGCCCCCAGAACCAAATTCAAACTCCAAGGAGGAGAAATTGACTTAATGACAGGTTTTATACGAACCAAAGCTTGTACAAAACAATGAATATCAGGAAGAATAGCAATCTTTCTGTGAAAAAGAACAGAAAGAGCAGAGATTTGTCCTTTCAAGGAACTTGCGGACAAACCCTTATCTAAACCATCCTGAAGAAACTGTAATATTCTCGGTATTCTAAAAGAATGCCAAGAAAAATGATGAGAAAGACACCAAGAAATATAAGTCTTCCAGACTCTATAATATATCTCTCTAGATACAGATTTACGAGCCTGTAACATAGTATTAATCACAGAGTCAGAGAAACCTCTTTGACCAAGAATCAAGCGTTCAATCTCCATACCTTTAAATTTAAGGATTTGAGATCCTGATGGAAAAAAGGACCTTGAGACTGGTCTTAACGGAAGAGTCCACGGTTGGCAAGAGGCCATCCGGACAAGATCCGCATACCAAAACCTGTGAGGCCATGCCGGAGCTACCAGCAGAACAAACGAGCATTCCTTCAGAATCTTGGAGATTACTCTTGGAAGAAGAACTAGAGGCGGAAAGATATAGGCAGGATGATACTTCCAAGGAAGTGATAATGCATCCACTGCCTCTGCCTGAGGATCCCGGGATTTGGACAGATACCTGGGAAGTCTCTTGTTTAGATGAGACACCATCAGATCTATTTCTGGAAGTTCCCACATTTGAACAATTTGAAGAAATACCTCTGGGTGAAGAGACCATTCGCCCGGATGCAACGTTTGGCGACTGAGATAATCCGCTTCCCAATTGTCTATACCTGGGATATGAACCGCAGAGATTAGACAGGAGCTGGATTCCGCCCAAACCAAAATTCGAGATACTTCTTTCATAGCCAGAGGACTGTGAGTCCCTCCTTGATGATTGATGTATGCCACAGTTGTGACATTGTCTGTCTGAAAACAAATGAACGATTCTCTCTTCAGAAGAGGCCAAAACTGTAGAGCTCTGAAAATTGCACGGAGTTCCAAAATATTGATCGGTAATCTCACCTCCTGAGATTCCCAAACTCCTTGTGCCGTCAGAGATCCCCACACAGCTCCCCAACCTGTGAGACTTGCATCTGTTGAAATTACAGTCCAGGTCGGAAGCACAAAAGAAGCCCCCTGAATTAAACGATGGTGATCTGTCCACCACGTTAGAGAGTGTCGAACAATCGGTTTTAAAGATATTAATTGAGATATCTTTGTGTAATCCTTGCACCATTGATTCAGCATACAGAGCTGAAGAGGTCGCATGTGAAAATGAGCAAAGGAGATCGCATCCGATGCGGCAGTCCTAAGACCTAAAATTTCCCATGCATAAGGCTACCAAAGGGAATGATTGTGACTGAAGGTTTTGACAAGCTGATATCAATGTTAAACTTCTCTTATCTGACAAGGACAGAGTCATAGACACTGAATCTATCTGGAAACCTAAAAAGGTTACCCTTGTCTGAGGAAACAATGAACTGATTGGTAAATTGATCCTCCAACCATGATCTTGAAGAAACAACACAAGTCGATTCGTATGAGATTCTGCGAAAATGTGAAGACTGAGCAAGTACCAAGATATCGTCCATAAAAGGAAATACCAAAACCCTGTTCTCTGATTACAGACAGAAGGGCACCGAGAACCTTTGAAAAAAATTCTTGGAGCTGACGCTAGGCCAAACAGTAGAGCCACAAAACTGGTAATGCTTGTCTAAAAAGAGAATCTCAGAAACTAAAAGTGATCTGGATGAATCGGAATATGTAGATATGCATCCTGTAAATCTATTGTAGACATATAATGCCCTTGCTAAACAAAAGGCAGGATAGTCCTACAGTTACCATCTTGAATGTTGGTATCCTTACATAACGATTTAATATAGATAGATCCGGAACTGGTCTGAAGGAATTGACCTTCTTTGGTACAATGAAGAGATAGAATAAAACCCCAGCCCCTGTTCCAGAACTGGAACTGGCATAATTACTCCAGCCAACTCTAGATCTGAAACACATTTCAGAAATGCTGAGCCTTTGCTGTGTTTACTGGGACACGGGAAGAAAAAAATCTCTTTGCAGGAGGCCTTAACTTGAAGCCAATTCTGTACCTTAAAAGAAAACGTAAACTGCCCCATACCAGCTGAGCTGGAATGAGGGCCGCACCTTCATGGGTATTTAGGAGCTGGCTACAGGTTTCTATAAGGCTTGGATATATTCCAAACTGGAAATGGTTTCCAAACTGATACCGCTCCTGAGGATGAAGGATCAGGCTTTTGTTCCTTGTTGTGAGGAAAGGAACGAAAATGATTATTAGACCTAAATTTACCTTAGATTTTTTTATCCTTTGGTAAAAAAGTTCCCTTCCCTCCAGTAACAGTTGAGATAATAGAATCCAACTGAAAATCGAATAATTTATTACCCTGGAAAGAAAGGGAAAGCAAAGTTGACTTAGAAGACATATCAGCATTCCAAGTTTTAAGCCATAAAGCTTTTCTAGCTAAAATAGCTAGCGACATATACCTGACATCAACTCTAATGATATCAAAAGATGGTATCACAAATAAAATTATTAGCATGTTATAGAATAATAATAATGCTATAAAATTATGATCTGTTACTTGTTGCGCTAAAGCTTCTAACCAAAAAGTTGAAGCTGCAGCAACATCCGCTAAAAATATAGCAGCTCTAAGAAGATTACCTGAACATAAGTAAGCTTTTCTTAGAAAGGATTCAATCTTCCTATCTAAAGGATCCTTAAATGAAGTACTATCTGCCATAGGAATAGTAGTACGTTTAGCAGGAGTAGAGACAGCCCCATTAACCTTAGAGATTTTGTCCCAAAACTCTAATCTGTCAGATGGCACAGGATATAATTGCTTAAACGTTTAGAAGGAGTAAATGAATTACCCAAATTATTCCATTCCCTGGAAATTACTTCAGAAATAGCATCAGGGAGAGAAAACACTTCTGGAATAACTACAGGAGATTTAAAAACCTTATTTAAACGTTTACATTTAGTATCAAGAGGACCAGAATCCTCTATTTCTAATGCAATTAATACTTCTTTAAGTAAAGAACGAATAAATTCCATCTTGAACAAATACAAAGATTTATCAGCATCAACCTCTGAGACAGAAACCTCTGAACCAGAAGAACCATTATCAGTATCAGAATGATGATGTTCATTTAAAAATTCATCTGAAAAAAGAGAAGTTTTAAAAGACTTTTATGTATACTAGAAGGAGAAATAACAGACATAGCCTTCTTAATGGATTTAAAAAATAAAATCTCTTATGTTATCAGGAACACTCTGAAAATTAGATGTTGACGGAACAGCAACAGGTAATGTAACAGTACTAAAGGAAATTTTATCTGCATTAATAAGTTTGACATGACATGCAATACAAACAACAGCTGGAGAAACAGATACCAAAAGTTTATAGCAGATACACTTAGCTTGGTAGCTCCAGCACTGGGCAGTGATTTTCCTGAAGTATCTTCTGACTCAGGTGCAACGTGGAACATCTTGCAATATGTAAAAGAAAAAAAAACAACATATAAAGCAAAATTGATCAAATTCCTTAAATGACAGTTTCAGGAATGGGAAAAAAATGCCAGTGAACAAGCTTCTAGCAACCAGAAGCAATAAATAATGAGACTTAAATAATGTGGAGACAAAAATGACGCCCATATTTTTTAGCGCCAAAAAAGACGCCCACATTATTTGGCGCCTAAATGCTTTTGGCGCCAAAAATGACGCCACATCTGGAACGCCGCCATTTTTGACGCAAAAAACGTCAAAAAATGACGCAACTTCCGGCGACACGTATGACGCCGGAAACAGAAAAAAAATTTTGCGCCAAAAAAGTCCACGCCAAGAATGACGCAATAAAATGAAGCATTTTCTGCCCCCGCGAGCCTAACAGCCCACAGGGAAAAAGTCAAATTTTTTAAGGTAAGAAAAAATGATTGAAACAAATGCATTTATCCCAAGTATGAAACTGACTGTCTGAAAAAAAGGAATGTTGAACATCCTGAGTCAAGGCAAATAAATGTTTGAATACATATATTTAGAACTTTATAAAAAAGTGCCTAACCATAGCTTAGAGTGTCACAGAAAATAAGCTTACTTACTTACCCCAGGACACTCATCTACATGTTGTAGAAAGCCAAACCAGTACTGAAACGAAAATCAGCAGAGGTAATGGTATATATATAAGAGTATATCGTCGATCTGAAAAGGGAGGTAAGAGATGAATCTCTACGACCGATAACAGAGAACCTATGAAATAGACCCCGTAGAAGGAGATCATTGCATTCAAATAGGCAATACTCTCCTCACATCCCTCTGACATTCACTGCACGCTGAGAGGAAAACCGGGCTCCAACCTGCTGCGGAGCGCATATCAACGTAGAATCTAGCACAAACTTACTTCACCACCTCCATAGGAGGCAAAGTTTGTAAAACTGAATTGTGGGTGTGGTGAGGGGTGTATTTATAGGCATTTTAAGGTTTGGGAAACTTTGCCCCTCCTGGTAGGAATGTATATCCCATACGTCACTAGCTCATGGACTCTTGCTAATTACATGAAAGAAATATATGTTCACCTGCAGTGGCATTATACCTTTCTACTCATTATTTGAACAGCGAGCTGGATATACAGCTCAGAGATTGTCTGCGTTTATATATTGATTGTCAAGTGAAAGGCGTAGGACTTTGGGTGACACTCAGCTCTATATGTCTGGATGGATTATGTTTATGTGATGTCATCTTATTGTCACTTCAGGCTATTTAATATGTATGTTATTGGTTATGCGCTATTTACTGCCCTATGCCAAGTTACTGCACAGACATAAGACAGCCCATATATCTTAGCTATACACACATAGTTCATTAAATGTTATCCTGTCCTCTTCGGCTGGGGGGCTGAACCTCCTCTACCTATAGTTAATTAACTCTATAATCCCGCTACACAAATATTCTAAGGCTGCTACGAGATAGCATACATATACCTAGCTTATTTAGATCAAGGTTACCCCTTCTTGCACCTCTGTTACTTTATTATATTTAGTTTGCCACCTCCTCCCCCCCATAATGTACCTTCCTAATTGGAAGAGCTACTTAAACGGTTTAGCTTAATTGTACCGCAACCTTTTATTTTGAAAGTATTATTATGACATCTTTCTATTTCATCTGTGCTAGCTTTCTTTTTGTTCTACTGAGAGATATGTATTTTATATCGCTAAATTTTTCTGAGATCTATTGACTAAGATTATATCTCTAAGGGTATATCAGATGTGGAAACAAGATTTGAAAATGTTCTAGTCTCTTAGCAACAAAAAATGAAAAAACTTGAGGTTTATTTTCAATGTGTGTTTATTATTTATGATATGCAACAAACTGAACCCTATATAAAGATATAGTGGTTATTGTAACTTCTTTACTTTTATGTCATTTATTTGTTGTAATGCATCTATACCTCAATAAAAATATTTAAAAAAAAAAAAAACAAACAAACAAAAAAAAAAAACCCAAGATGAAACAAGTGACAATAAACGATCCACCTGTGGAGAAAAACAGAAACAAAATATAGTGCAGTATGTCCTAAAAAAATGGCGAATAATGCAATAAGGCTTACCAGTGCCGGTCTCCGCGTTTCGGCCTGTACTAGGCCTTTCTCAAGACTGGTTTATGCTTATTAGTGGGTGTTTAACCGGAAGTTGTAGATTGCTTTCACTTCCGTTTTTCTTTTTCAGACAACAAACTAGTTTAGACTTAAACTTCATTTTGCGGTTATAAATAGTTTGCGGTTGTGGATAATTTAGGGAATACACTGTTTAGGGGTGGTTTATTTAATGGTAAAGTGTATAGTATATATTTCTTTAGTGGGCTACGTTAGCCTCATGACGTCACTTCCGGTCCTGGTATTGGTTGCGATCTAGAAATAATGATCGTTTGTGTTTGAATGGAGGTATATATACTCAAATTTTTGTAAGGGAGTGTCATCTCATTCTTGTGGTTATAGAAATAGATCCCTTGTGTACAAATTTGAAATTTGAGAGTATTATACGTTGGTCCGTAATTAGACAAACCCGATTGGTCGTGACGCCACGACTTAGAGTAGGCGCTTTTGATTGGCTCTAAGGAAGGTGTGTCTATGTTTTTTAGTGTATATTGGGGCTACGTGATTGGCCGTAGTATAGAATTACGTGATTGGCCACATTACGGAGGTGTGGGATTTCTTTCACTTTTGATTGGAGATGAGAGAAATTATTTATTTTAACGGAAATTCTTGGTAAAAAGATACCGGATTTTCGAAATTCAATAATGTCATACTTCTTACTGGATCTGCGAAATTCAATGTTGTTGTAATTACTCGATTTTTAGCTGTATATAAATAAATTGTATTAAAGTGAAATGGTGTGTTATAGAACCTTCTTTATCTTTTTCTTTTCTCTTTGTTGTTAGACAAAAAAAAGAGTAAGTTTAAATATCGTCTGCATCTGTTGGATGCGGACAATTGTTACTTTCTTTAGCTTGATGCACAAGATAATAAAGGGATTCTTTAGCATTGGTTATGAATCACATTAGGAGTGGGGATAGCGTTTTTTTAAATTACTGACACTTCTGATATAGTGGAGATTCAATTGATAAAGTCTCATTATGTGTAAAATGAAATCAAGATTCTGTTATGACAACTTCTGGTGTTTGTCTTCCTAATAGGTGAGTTCTGTTGTATTGCTTATGGATTGAATTAGGAGTGAAGAAAGCATATTCCACAAACTGACAGTTTAATGAAGAAAATACTAATAAAATCTAATTGTATGTAAAGTGAAAATTCTATTATAACACCTTTGGCTGCTATTGTTGTTATTTCTAATACTTATTCCATAATAAGAAAGCATATTTGAAGGGAAGGGGATTTGAAAAAGTGTATATATTCCATGTGAGTTAATGTAAGGTCACAAATGGACCTAATCTATAAGATAGCTTACTAATTGGGAACCTTTATGTTTTGATCTATGAAATGTAGGAGGTTTTAATGGAATGTGAGAAAAGATTATTTTATTATATATATGTATTCAATTCAAATTTTTTTTTAGAAATTATTAAAAATTCATTTTAAGAAAATTCATTTTAAGAAAATTATTAAAAATTCATTAAAAATTCATTTTAAGAAAATTATTAAAAATTCAGTTTTAGGCAATGGGGGGCGCTCATATTCAAGCTAACAAAATGTATGCTAACAAAATGTATATTCTCACTCAGATAATGGCTAATTTAGCCTATGTAATTGAGATCAATAGTTGAAAGCATCGAGGGGGCACTGATATTCAGGCTAATGGAATGTATATTATCCATCCAGACCGTGGCTGGTTAGGCCTATACTGTTGGGAAAGGTTTATGTTATCAATGCTTGTAAATTCTTACACAAAGAAAGTGCAGTTTGGTATTTTTGACTGTAGTGTTGCTACTGTAATCAGACTTGGTTACTGAAGTCAAACCTGAATCAAACTTTGTGGCTAGTGGGTTGTGTACTCTGACAGCTTATAGTCTTCTATTTAGGGAAATTTGTAGAGACTTAATCTTAAGGGGTAGTAGTGGGAGTAAAATGCTTTATCCTAGACAATCAAAGAGAGTAATGGAGAGGGGATGCTATATCATAGATGATAGAAGATATGTACCATTAGATGATCAAACCTTATAGAAAGGTGCGGAAAATATTCTTTATCTTCAGATGACAATTAGTGTGGTCAAACCATATTGAAGAGATGCGATAGATCTTCTTTATTGTTAAGACCTCTTGGATACAGACAATCCAGGTTGAAGATCCACCTTGATTCTGCTGTGAGGAGTTTCTTTTCATAATTGCCTCCACGCCAATCTTTCTTGATCTTCTGTATCCCTAGAAAAGTGAGCTCTTTGGTGTTACCTCTGTGTTTTTCGGAAAAAAGGTTTGTATAGGGCTGTGTCTGTGTTCAATTTTTCAATAAGCAACAGGTGTTCTCGTATCCTGTCCTTTAGAATTCTAGAGGTCTGGCCTACATATTGTAGGCCACATGAACATTGAAGCATGTAAATAATACCTCTATCCTGACATCTGATTAGATCTTGAATTTTATGTGTTACCTTAGTATTTTTGCCACTGAATGATGCTGCTTTAGTGCCATGCTTACAGGCTTTGCATGATGTACATGGAAAAAACCCTTTAATTTCTTTTCCGAAAACATTTTTTATTCCAGAGGTTTTTTTCTTTGGGATACTTGGAGCTATTTTGTTTTTTAGGTTCCTGGTTTTCCTATAAATAAACCTAGGTTGTGTAGGCAGTTGTTCACCTATTATGTCATCATCCTTCAGTATACCCCAATGTTTTCTGAATATCTTTTCAATGATATTTTTGTTGTCGCTATATTCTGTTATCATTGGGATATTGAGGACTTTTTCATCTGTCATCTGTATGGGTTTCTTGTATTTCGTAAGTTTAGTTCTTTCAATCTTCCCAACTTCTTGGATTTTGTGATCTAGAATGTTTTCGTCATACCCTCTCTCTAAAAATTTTGATTTAATTATTATTGCCTGTTCATCCCATTTTTCCGTAGTTGAGCAGTTTTTCCTCATTCTTAGTAATTGTCCTTTTGGGATGTTGTTTTTCCAATTTTGATGATGGCAACTTGTCATATGGATATAATTGTTGCTATCTACCCCTTTGAAATGAGTTGAAGTCTCCAGTTTTCCATTTTTCACTTCGATTTTCAGATCAAGGAAAATTGTTTCAGTGGTACTGCTAACATATGTAAAATGCAGATTGTTTAGATTGTTATTCATAACTTCAAAGGTGAAGTCTAAATCATCTTGTGTCCCCTTCCATATGATGAGTATATCATCAATATAGCGTCTATAGAGGACCAGATCCGTGCTGGCTGGGCATGACTCCCAAAAAGTGTGTTCCCATTTGCCCATATAGAGATTGGCATAGCTCGGCGCGAACCTGGTCCCCATTGCTGTCCCACAGATTTGTTGGTAGTAGTGTCCGTCATCACAAAAGTAGTTGTGATTGAGTATATATTGAATACTATCCAGAATAAAATTCCTATGTTCTTCTGGAACTTCTTGATCCTTCTTCAGAAAGTATTCGACACCTTCTAACCCTTCTTGATGTGGGATACATGTATATAATGAGGTGACATCACAGGTGGCTAAGATGTAGCCTTCTTCCCACGTTATGTCTTCCAATAAATTTAGAACCTGAGTAGAATCTTTGAGGTAAGATGGTAATTGTCGAACATATCTCTGCAGATTTAGATCAACATATTCCGATAGGTTACTGCTTAGTGATCCAATGCCGGAGATGATTGGTCTTCCGGGGGGCTTTTGCAACGACTTGTGTATTTTCGGTAGATGATACATCACAGGGGTAATTGGATGGGTAATGTTGATATAGTTATATTCTTTATCATTGAGAATCCCCTCCTCTTTTGCTTTCTTTAATATTGTCAGTAGTTCCTTCCTATATGTTTCCAATGGATTGGACCGTAATTTGCAGTATGTTTTTTGATCGCTTAGTATTCTTTCGTTTTCCAATCTGTAATCGATCCTGTTCATAACCACGATTCCTCCTCCTTTATCAGCTGGTTTAATGCTTAGGTCGTAATTGCACTCAAGTTCTTTAATTGTTTTTAGCTGTTGGACGGTCAGGTTATGTTTCCTTATTTTTAATTTCTTCTGTTGGATATCCCTTATTTCTCTGCATACTATATTTTCGAATGATTCTATAGCTGCTCCTTTGCTAGCAGTTGGATAGAAGGTTGACTTGGGCTTCAGATCCGTATGTCTATAGGGATCTGTGTATTCTCTTGGTGTGTAGGCTAATCTTTCAGCAGGGGACCTTGAAAAAAACCTTTTCAGTGTCAATTTCCGTACAAATTCCTTGGTGTTGACGAATGTTTGGAATTTATCCAAACTTCTGGTGGGAGCAAAGGAAAGTCCAAACTTTAAGACAGAGTTTTCTTCTTTGGTAAGAGTATGGGAACTCAAATTGAAGATGCCGGTGTCATCTTTAGCATCAGTGTCTTTTATGTCAGTCAGACTCTCTTTATTCCTTTTCTTATTTACTTTTACACCTCCTCTTCTTCCTCGATGTGTCTTCTTTTTAGTGCTTTGGGTTTTTCTGACCCCACATTTTTCTGTAGTTTTAGTGGCCTGTCCTTTTCTCTGCTGGGTGAGTAATCTGGCCCTAAAAAAGAAGGTGAGTCCCCTATGTTTGGGGTAGTAGATGTTTGAGGCTCAATCCTTGGTTCAGTTTTCCTAATACAGTGTTGGATCCTCCATTCTTCCTTTGCGTTTTCTTCTTTTGATGTCTTCCCTAAGAATCCATCTTGACCTTTCTTATGACCTCCTTTCATCTGAGGTGTCTTATATATTTCTCTCCGTGTATAGTTGGAGTAGTCGCCTCTACCATGTTCCTCAAAGTGGACTTCTTGTCTCTGTTGGTAATGTGGTGGTTTCCAATCGTTTCGTCTATTCCACTGTGGCATCCTATGTTGGTATTGTCTTCTTCGTGGATGGTAGTCTTCTCTCCAATTTGTATTGATATGGTTATTTTGATAATGTGGTGTCCTATTTTGAGGATGATTCCACTCACCATTCCATTCATCTCTCCTTCTCTCGGGAGAGTAATTGGTTCTAGGTCTCATATCTCTCCTTCTATCTGGAGAGTAATAAGCTCTAGGTCTTCTATCTCTATGATCATCATATTCCCTATAATCATTATTATGTCTTCCATAGTTATATCTGTATCCGGGTTTGTAACCCCGGTTGTGATATGATGGATGTGTATGATAGTTATATCGTATCTCATAGTCATTATGATGATTTTTATTTTTATCATAACTTCTATTATTAGAATGCTCTTGTTTATGGGAGTATTTATTCTGTTCAGGTTCATAGTTTGAATCATGTGTCTCTTCAGTGGAGTTATGTTTGGCTGCAGTCCGTGTAGTTGGACTTAAAATGTTTGTGAGATTTTTATCTATATCTGTCTTTGTATTTTCAGTCTTTGTGATAACTCCCTTATCATGGTTAATTCTTTCTTTGGTTTCTAGTTCCCTCATGAGTTTTTTTGTTTTCTTTTGAATGACATCCTCTCTAGCTTTTTTTACTCTTTTAACTAAGTTCTCTCTCTTATCTGCTAGATCTTTGGACTCGTTTCCAGAGTGTTCCAGATTTAGCAATATCGATTCATTCTCTTTAATCTCATGGTCCATCTCTATAGCCAGAGTTTCTCTGTATTCGATAATAAGTTTTATTAGCTGTCTGGACGTATTAATTAGTACCATTTTCCACTTTTCAGAGATAGAATCAGATAATGGAAAAGCACACTCTTTGTGGGTAACAAGTCCCTTTGGAATAATGTCTAATTCTAGGCATTTTTAAAAAAAAGGATATTTCAGCCTTATATTTGACTTCTGAGATTAGTAATTTTTCTAAGTCTTTAAAGATAGATTGAATATCTATAGTGTCATCTTCCTCAATTTCAATACTGATCAATTTGGTATGTTGATTGACATCTATAAGGACATCTTGCCTAAGTGAATTAAGTGAATCTATCTAGGCTAAAAGTGTGTAGATCGGCTGCTAAGGACAGGCTAGGAAGAAAAAATAGGAATAATTTGAATGGCCTCAGCGCCTGATGGGAACCTATATGCCTGGGGGCGGGTGACTCCTAGCAGTGACCCAAAAATGTAATGCAAAGGAAAGGATGCCCAGGCGCCTACCCTAAGGGGCTAGGTAATAGTGTATATAAATAAAAGCAACTTTATTACATGTAGATAAAAAAAAGCCGTGATTAGACAGTAATTAAAAGGCAATGTAGTTGATAGTATAATCTAAACTTCATGGATCCATGATCAATTTAAAAAGTTAAAACAGATAAACAATCAATAAAAACAATGGTAAATACAAAAACAATGGTCACATAATGTACAATCAAAATTTGAGAGCCAGACAGTCCCAAATATATCCGAAATATATAAATATCCGAAATATATAAAAATAAAAATAAGTCCAGAAATACAAAAATATATATATAAAAAGTCTAAAGTCAATCCAAAATGGTGTCTACAATCCTGTGATGTGTGTGAGAAACCAAAAAAACATCAATAAAAATTCCAATAAAAAAATATAAAAATAGTGTAAAAAATAAGAAAAATACGTGTGTTCCAAATTTGGTGTGTTCAATAAATATGATCCAAAAACATAGTCAAATCCCAATAGGAGGTGATGTGTTCAGGGGAATGGTGGTGGTGTAACAAAATCAAAAAATGACGATGTGCTACAAAGTCCCAAACTACTATAAGAGTTTAAAAATCAAAAACAAGATGAAACAAGTGACAATAAACGATCCACCGGTGGAGAAAAACAGAAACAAAATATAGTGCAGTATGTCCTAAAAAAATGGCGAATAATGCAATAAGGCTTACCAGTGCTGGTCTACGCGTTTCGGCCTGTACTAGGCCTTTCTCAAGACTGGTTTATGCTTATTAGTGGTGGCCTTATATGGGGTGTTTAACCGGAAGTTGTAGATTGCTTTCACTTCCGTTTTTCTTTTTCAGACAACAAACTAGTTTAGACTTAAACTTCATTTTGCGGTTATAAATAGTTTGCGGTTGTGGATAATTTAGGGAATACACTGTTTAGGGGTGGTTTATTTAATGGTAAAGTGTATAGTATATATTTCTTTAGTGGGCTACGTTAGCCTCGTGACGTCACTTCCGGTCCTGGTATTGGTTGCGATCTAGAAATAATGATCGTTTGTGTTTGAATGGAGGTATATATACTCAAATTTTTGTAAGGGAGTGTCATCTCATTCTTGTGGTTATAGAAATAGATCCCTTGTGTACAAATTTGAAATTTGAGAGTATTATACGTTGGTCCGTAATTAGACAAACCTGATTGGTCGTGACGTCATGACTTAGAGTAGGCGCTTTTGATTGGCTCTAAGGAAGGTGTGTCTATGTTTTTTAGTGTATATTGGGGCTACGTGATTGGCCGTAGTATAGAATTACGTGATTGGCCACATTACGGAGGTGTGGGATTTCTTTCACTTTTGATTGGAGATGAGAGAAATGATTTATTTAAACGGAAATTCTTGGTAAAAAGATACCGGATTTTCGAAATTCAATAATGTCATACTTCTTACTGGATCTGCGAAATTCAATGTTGTTGTAATTACTCGATTTTTAGCTGTATATAAATAAATTGTATTAAAGTGAAATGGTGTGTTATAGAACCTTCTTTATCTTTTTCTTTTCTCTTTGTTGTTATACAAAAAAAAGAGTAAGTTTAAATATCGTCTGCATCTGTTGGATGCGGACAATTGTTACTTTCTTTAGCTTGATGCACAAGATAATAAAGGGATTCTTTAGCATTGGTTATGAATCACATTAGGAGTGGGGATAGCGTTTTTTTAAATTACTGACACTTCTGATATAGTGGAGATTCAATTGATAAAATCTCATTATGTACAATATGTAGGCCAGACCTCTAGAATTCTAAAGGACAGGATACGAGAACATGTGGCCTACAATATGTAGGCCAGACCTCTAGAATTCTAAAGGACAGGATACGAGAACACCTGTTGCTTATTGAAAAATTGAACACAGACACAGCCCTATACAAACATTTTTCCGAAAAACACAGAGGTAACACCAAAGAGCTCACTTTTCTAGGGATACAGAAGTTTAAGAAAGATTGGCGTGGAGGCAATTATGAAAAGAAACTCCTCACAGCAGAATCAAGGTGGATCTTCAACCTGGATTGTCTGTATCCAAGAGGTCTTAACAATAAAGAAGATCTATCGCATCTCTTCAATATGGTTTGACCACACTAATTGTCAACCAAAATCTGAAGATAAAGAATATTTTCCGCACCTTTCTATAAGGTTTGATCATCTAATGGTACATATCTTCTATCATCTATGATATAGCATCCCCTCTTTATTACTCTCTTTGATTGTCTAGGATAAAGCATTTTACTCCCACTACTACCCCTTACGATTAAGTCTCTACAAATAACCCTAAATAGAAGACTATAAGCTGTCAGAGTACACAACCCACTAGCCACAAAGTTTGATTCAGGTTTGACTTCAGTAACCAAGTCTGATTACAGTAGCAACACTACAGTCAAAAATACCAAACTGCACTTTCTTTGTGTAAGAATTTACAAGCATTGATAACATAAACCTTTCCCAACAGTATAGGCCTAACCAGCCACGGTCTGGATGGATAATATACATTCCATTAGCCTGAATATCAGTGCCCCCTCGATGCTTTCAACTATTGATCTCAATTACATAGGCTAAATTAGCTATTATCTGAGTGAGAATATACATTTTGTTAGCATACATTTTGTTAGCTTGAATATGAGCGCCCCCCATTGCCTAAAACTGAATTTTTAATAATTTTCTTAAAATGAATTTTTAATGAATTTTTTATAATTTTCTTAAAATGAATTTTTAATAATTTCTAAAAAAAATTTGAATTGAATACATATATATAATAAAATAATCTTTTCTCACATTCCATTAAAACCTCCTACATTTCATAGATCAAAACATAAAGGTTCCCAATTAGTAAGATATCTTATAGATTAGGTCCAATAGTGACCTTACATTAACTCACATGGAATATACAGGGAGTGCAGAATTATTAGGCAAGTTGTATTTTTGAGGATTAATTTTATTATTGAACAACAACCATGTTCTCAATGAACCCAAAAAACTCATTAATATCAAAGCTGAATAGTTTTGGAAGTAGTTTTTAGTTTGTTTTTAGTGGGGGATATCTGTGTGTGTGCAGGTGACTATTACTGTGCATAATTATTAGGCAACTTAACAAAAAACAAATATATACCCATTTCAATTATTTATTTTTACCAGTGAAACCAATATAACATCTCAACATTCACAAATATACATTTCTGACATTCAAAAACAAAACAAAAACAAATCAGTGACCAATATAGCCACCTTTCTTTGCAAGGACACTCAAAAGCCTGCCATCCATGGATTCTGTCAGTGTTTTGATCTGTTCACCATCAACATTGCGTGCAGCAGCAACCACAGCCTCCCAGACACTGTTCAGAGAGGTGTACTGTTTTCCCTCCTTGTAAATCTCACATTTGATGATGGACCACAGGTTCTCAATGGGGTTCAGATCAGGTGAACAAGGAGGCCATGTCATTAGATTTTCTTATTTTATACCCTTTCTTGCCAGCCACGCTGTGGAGTACTTGGACGCGTGTGATGGAGCATTGTCCTGCATGAAAATCATGTTTTTCTTGAAGGATGCAGACTTCTTCCTGTACCACTGCTTGAAGAAGGTGTCTTCCAGAAACTGGCAGTAGGACTGGGAGTTGAGCTTGACTCCATCCTCAACCCGAAAAGGCCCCACAAGCTCATCTTTGATGATACCAGCCCAAACCAGTACTCCACTTCCACCTTGCTGGCGTCTGAGTCGGACTGGAGCTCTCTGCCCTTTACCAATCCAGCCACGGGCCCATCCATCTGGCCCATCAAGACTCACTCTCATTTCATCAGTCCATAAAACCTTAGAAAAATCAGTCTTGAGATATTTCTTGGCCCAGTCTTGACGTTTCAGCTTGTGTGTCTTGTTCAGTGGTGGTCGTCTTTCAGCCTTTCTTACCTTGGCCATGTCTCTGAGTATTGCACACCTTGTGCTTTTGGGCACTCCAGTGATTTTGCAGCTCTGAAATATGGCCAAACTGGTGGCAAGTGGCATCTTGGCAGCTGCACGCTTGACTTTTCTCAGTTCATGGGCAGTTATTTTGCGCCTTGGTTTTTCCACACGCTTCTTTCGACCCTGTTGACTATTTTGAATGAAACGCTTGATTGTTCGATGATCACGCTTCAGAAGCTTTGCAATTTTAAGAGTGCTGCATCCCTCTGCAAGATATCTCACTATTTTTGACTTTTCTGAGCCTGTCAAGTCCTTCTTTTGACCCATTTTGCCAAAGGAAAGGAAGTTGCCTAATAATTATGCACACCTGATATAGGGTGTTGATGTCATTAGACCACACCCCTTCTCATTACAGAGATGCACATCACCTAATATGCTTAATTGGTAGTAGGCTTTCGAGCCTATACATCTTGGAGTAAGACAACATGCATAAAGAGGATGATGTGGTCAAAATACTCATTTGCCTAATAATTCTGCACACAGTGTATACACTTTTTCAAATCCCCTTCCCTTCGAATATGCTTTCTTATTATGGAATAAGTATTAGAAATAACAACAATAGCAGCCAAAGGTGTTATAATAGAATTTTCACTTTACATACAATTAGATTTTATTAGTATTTTCTTCATTAAACTGTCAGTTTGTGGAATATGCTTTCTTCACTCCTAATTCAATCCATAAGCAATACAACAGAACTCACCTATTAGGAAGACAAACACCAGAAGTTGTCATAACAGAATCTTGATTTCATTTTACACATAATGAGACTTTATCAATTGAATCTCCACTATATCAGAAGTGTCAGTAATTTAAAAAAACGCTATCCCCACTCCTAATGTGATTCATAACCAATGCTAAAGAATCCCTTTATTATCTTGTGCATCAAGCTAAAGAAAGTAACAATTGTCTGCATCCAACAGATGCAGACGATATTTAAACTTACTCTTTTTTTTGTCTAACAACAAAGAGAAAAGAAAAAGATAAAGAAGGTTCTATAACACACCATTTCACTTTAATACAATTTATTTATATACAGCTAAAAATCGAGTAATTACAACAACATTGAATTTCGCAGATCCAGTAAGAAGTATGACATTATTGAATTTCGAAAATCCGGTATCTTTTTACCAAGAATTTCCGTTTAAATAAATCATTTCTCTCATCTCCAATCAAAAGTGAAAGAAATCCCACACCTCCGTAATGTGGCCAATCACGTAATTCTATACTACAGCCAATCACGTAGCCCCAATATACACTAAAAAACATAGACACACCTTCCTTAGAGCCAATCAAAAGCGCCTACTCTAAGTCGTGACGTCACGACCAATCGGGTTTGTCAAATTACGGACCAACGTATAATACTCTCAAATTTCAAATTTGTACACAAGGGATCTATTTCTATAACCACAAGAATGAGATGACACTCCCTTACAAAAATTTGAGTATATATACCTCCATTCAAACACAAACGATCATTATTTCTAGATCGCAACCAATACCAGGACCGGAAGTGACGTCACGAGGCTAACGTAGCCCACTAAAGAAATATATACTATACACTTTACCATTAAATAAACCACCCCTAAACAGTGTATTCCCTAAATTATCCACAACCGCAAACTATTTATAACCGCAAAATGAAGTTTAAGTCTAAACTAGTTTGTTGTCTGAAAAAGAAAAACGGAAGTGAAAGCAATCTACAACTTCCGGTTAAACACCCTATATAAGGCCACCACTAATAAGCATAAACCAGTCTTGAGAAAGGCCTAGTACAGGCCGAAACGCGTAGACCAGCACTGGTAAGCCTTATTGCATTATTCGCCATTTTTTTAGGACATACTGCACTATATTTTGTTTCTGTTTTTCTCCACAGGTGGATCGTTTATTGTCACTTGTTTCATCTTGTTTTTGATTTTTAAACTCTTATAGTAGTTTGGGACTTTGTAGCACATCGTCATTTTTTGATTTTGTTACACCACCACCATTCCCCTGAACACATCACCTCCTATTGGGATTTGACTATGTTTATGGATCATATTTATTGAACACACCAAATTTGGAACACACGTATTTTTCTTATTTTTTACACTATTTTTATATTTTTTATTGGAATTTTTATTGATTTTTTTTGGTTTCTCACACACATCACAGGATTGTAGACACCATTTTGGATTGACTTTAGACTTTTTATATATATATTTTTGTATTTCTGGACTTATTTTTATTTTTATATATTTCGGATATTTATATATTTCGGATATATTTGGGACTGTCTGGCTCTCAAATTTTGATTGTACATTATCTGACAATTGTTTTTGTATTTACCATTGTTTTTATTGATTGTTTATCTGTTTTAACTTTTTAAATTGATCATGGATCCATGAAGTTTAGATTATACTATCAACTACATTGCCTTTTAATTACTGTCTAATCACGGCTTTTTTTTATCTACATGTAATAAAGTTGCTTTTATTTATATACACTATTACCTAGCCCCTTAGGGTAGGCACCTGGGCATCCTTTCCTTTGCATTACATTTTTGGGTCACTGCTAGGAGTCACCCGCCCCCAGGCATATAGGTTCCCATCAGGCGCTGAGGCCATTCAAATTATTGGTATATGTTGATGGTTGTTCTTACCATGCCACTATTGATAACGAGCGCAGATTAGTCGCTGGCATTGGTATAACTTGGGCAGGTGGATTCCCAAATATATCTACAGGGAGTGCAGAATTATTAGGCAAATGAGTATTTTGACCACATTATCCTCTTTATGCATGTTGTCTTACTCCAAGCTGTATAGGCTCGAAAGCCTACTACCAATTAAGCATATTAGGTGATGTGCATCTCTGTAATGAGAAGGGGTGTGGTCTAATGACATCAACACCCTATATCAGGTGTGCATAATTATTAGGCAACTTCCTTTCCTTTGGCAAAATGGGTCAAAAGAAGGACTTGACAGGCTCAGAAAAGTCAAAAATAGTGAGATATCTTGCAGAGGGATGCAGCACTCTTAAAATTGCAAAGCTTCTGAAGCGTGATCATCGAACAATCAAGCGTTTCATTCAAAATAGTCAACAGGGTCGCAAGAAGCGTGTGGAAAAACCAAGGCGCAAAATAACTGCCCATGAACTGAGAAAAGTCAAGCGTGCAGCTGCCAAGATGCCACTTGCCACCAGTTTGGCCATATTTCAGAGCTGCAACATCACTGGAGTGCCCAAAAGCACAAGGTGTGCAACACTCAGAGAAATGGCCAAGGTAAGAAAGACTGAAAGACGACCACCACTGAACAAGACACACAAGCTGAAACGTCAAGACTGGGCCAAGAAATATCTCAAGACTGATGGGCCAGATGGATGGGCCCGTGGCTGGATTGGTAAAGGGCAGAGAGCTCCAGTCTGACTCAGACGCCAGCAAGGTGGAGGTGGAGTACTGGTTTGGGCTGGTATCATCAAAGATGAGCTTGTGGGGCCTTTTCGGGTTGATGATGGGGTCAAGCTCAACTCCCAGTCCTACTGCCAGTTTCTGGAAGACACCTTCTTCAAGCAGTGGTACAGGAAGAAGTCTGCATCCTTCAAGAAAAACATGATTTTCATGCAGGACAATGCTCCATCACACGCGTCCAAGTACTCCACAGCGTGGCTGGCAAGAAAGGGTATAAAAGAAGAAAATCTAATGACATGGCCTCCTTGTTCACCTGATCTGAACCCCATTGAGAACCTGTGGTCCATCATCAAATGTGAGATTTACAAGGAGGGAAAACAGTACACCTCTCTGAACAGTGTCTGGGAGGCTGTGGTTGCTGCTCCACGCAATGTTGATGGTGAACAGATCAAAACACTGACAGAATCCATGGATGGCAGGCTTTTGAGTGTCCTTGCAAAGAAAGGTGGCTATATTGGTCACTGATTTGTTTTTGTTTTGTTTTTGAATGTCAGAAATGTATATTTGTGAATGTTGAGCTGTTATATTGGTTTCACTGGTAAAAATAAATAATTGAAATGGGTATATATTTGTTTTTTGTTAAGTTGCCTAATAATTATGCACAGTAATAGTCACCTGCACACACAGATATCCCCCTAAAATAGCTATAACTAAAAACAAACTAAAAACTACTTCCAAAACTATTCAGCTTTGATATTAATGAGTTTTTTTGGGTTCATTGAGAACATGGTTGTTGTTCAATAATAAAATTAATCCTCAAAAATACAACTTGCCTAATAATTCTGCACTCCCTGTATAGGTTTCAAAATTGGACCAAGATCCAGTCAAGTTGCAGAACTCACTGCTGTTCTAAAAACCATTGAAATGGCTATTGAACAAAATATTCATGAATTTGTGATCATTACTGACTCAAAATATGTGCGCGACAGTTGTTGAATACCTGCAAACTTGGAAAAGAAATGGCATGCAAACTAGTCAAGCATGGCAAGTTGTTCTGCCAGATTTATAACCTAGTGGTGACCAATGGGTTAACCATACACTGGAAGAACAAGGGTCATTGCAGGGTTCTAGGTCCTGATAAGGAAGGCAATGATCTTGCGGATTCATTAGCGAAACAAGGAGCCATAACTGGAGAACTCCTTAATATAGACCACTTAATGGGTGCAATTCAGGTAGAAGCCATTACCAGAAACCAGGCTAAACAACAGAGTGAGCCTAACCTGGTACAATGGAGTCAGGATTCTCCTAGTGAGGACCTGATCACTAGTCAAAAAGAAGACCCCATTGTAGGCATCTTTTATAAACACATACAGTGGGGAAAAAAAGTATTTAGTCAGCCACCAATTGTGCAAGTTCTCCCACTTAAGAAGATGAGAGAGGCCTGTAATTTTCATCATATGTATACCTCAACTATGAGAGGCAAAATGTGGAAACAAATCCAGACAATCACATTGTCTGATTTGGAAAGAATTTATTTGCAAATTATGGTGGAAAATAAGTATTTGGTCAATATCAAAAGTTCATCTCAATACTTTGTTATATATCATTTGTTGGCAATGACAGAGGTCAAATGTTTTCTGTAAGTCTTCACAAAGTTGTCACACACTGTTGCTGGTATGTTGGCCCATTCCTGCATGCAGATCTCCTCTAGAGCAGTGATGTTTTGGCGCTGTCGCTGGGCAACACAGACTTTCAACTCCCTCCAAAGGTTTTCTATGGGGTTGAGATCTGGAGACTGGCTAGGCCACTTCAGGACCTTGAAATGCTTCTTACGAAGCCACTCCTTCGTTGCCCCGGCGGTGTGTTTGGGATCATTGTCATGCTGAAAGACCCAGCCACATTTCATCTTCAATGCCCTTGCTGATGGAAGGAGGTTTGCACTCAAAATTTCACGATACATTCATTCATTCTTTCATGTACACGGATCAGTCGTCCTGTTCCCTTTGCAGAGAAACAGCAAAAAGCATGATGTTGCCACCCCCATGCTTCACAGTAGGTATGGTGTTCTCTCTCCTCCAAACACGACAAGTTGTGTTTTTACCAAACAGTTCTACTTTGGTTTCATCTGACCATATGACATTCTCCCAATCCGCTTCTGGATCATCCAAATGCTCTCTAGCATACTTCAGATGGGCCCGGACATGTACTGACTTAAGCAGGGGGACACGTCTGGCACTGCAGGATCTGAGTCCCTGGCAGCGTAGTGTGTTACTGATGGTAGCCTTTGTTACGTTGGTCCAGCTCTCTGCAGGTGATTCACTAGGTCCCCCCCGTGTGGTTCTGGGATGTTTGCTCATCGTTCTTGGGATCAATTTTGACCCCATGGGGTGAGATCTTGCGTGGAGCCCCAGATCGAGGGAGATTATCAGTGGTCTTGTATGTCTTCCATATTCTAATTATTGCTCCCACAGTTGATTTATTCACACCAAGCTGCTTGCCTATTGCAGATCCAGTCTTCCCAACCTGGTGCAGGTCTACAATTTTGTTTCTGGTGTCCTTCAACAGCTCTTTGGTCTTCACCATAGTGGAGTTTGGAGTGTGACTGTTTGAGGTTGTGGACAGGTGTCTTTTATACTGATAACAAGTTCAAACAGGTGCCATTAATACAGGTAATGAGTGGAGGACAGAGGAGCCTCTTAAAGAAGAAGATACAGGTATGTGAGAGCCAGAAATCTTGCTTGTTTGTAGGTGACCAAATACTTATTTTCCCCCATAATATGCAAATAAATTCTTTCCAAATCAGACAATGTGATTGTCTGGATTTGTTTCCACATTTTGTCTCTCATAGTTTAGGTATACCTATGATGAAAATTACAGGCCTCTCATCTTCTTAAGTGGGAGAACTTGCACAATTGGTGGCTGACTAAATACTTTTTCCCCCACTGTAGAAGATCCTGAAAACAACCCCATCTCAAAACATGATTGTATTGGCAAAGAAAATCTTAGAATCTTAATGAAGTCCAGATTCAAGTTACAGGATGGTTTGTTAACTAGAACCTCCACAACTGGCATCCAGCAATGGATAGTACCCACCAAATTCAGAGGTCTCATGCTTCAACATGCCCATGATGCTCCCACATCGGGCCATAGTGGCGCCAAAACGCACTTATAAAATATTACGCGATTATGCCTATTGGCCGCATATGTTGAAGGATGTTCAGACATACTGTCAAGGTTGTTTAATCTGTCCACAGTTCCAACCCACCGTGCCAACGCACAGAGCGCCATTGCAGAAAAGGGGGATGGTAATGCCATGGTCAGATATACAAATTGATTTTATTGGTCCAGTAATTAGGTCATCAAGAGGTAATAAATACATATTGTCAGTAACACGCCTATTCACTAAATGGGTAGAGTGCATCAGTGCACCCAACAATAGTGCTGAAACATGCGCAGCATTGCTCATCAACCACGTGTTTTCCAGATTTGGCTTGCCCCAAAGAATCAAATCCGATCGGGAAACTCACTTCACTAGCGAAGTGATGACCAAAATGTGGAAAATACTAGGGGTTACAAGAAAGATCCATATTGCATATAGAGCTGCCTCAATTGGTGCTGTAGAGCGTTACAACCAATCCATTGTGAAAATCCTCAAAAAGTTTGTGAGTGAAACGGGTAAAGACTAGGATGTAAAACTACCTCTAGTCCTAAAGGCATTACGAGCAACTCCAAATAGTGCTACTAAGATGTCACCTTTTGAATTGATGACTGGTAGAAGAATGGTTCTACCTCAGCATCTACTGTACCGTTCATCAGACCAGAACTTGATAAAGGCTGCCGATAAGCATCAATATGTGGAGAACCTAAGAAAGCACCTGCAATATGCCTTTGCATTTGCTCAAAGGAACTTAGAAAAGTCCGCAACTGCCACTAAAACCTATTATGATCTCAAAATGTCCAAAAAGGAATATGAAATAAATAATAAAGTTTATCTTTATAACTTTGGAATAGATCAGGTTAAGGAGAAGAAATTTCTTCCATCATGGAAGGGTCCTTTTGTCATTACTGACAAAATATCTTTAGTTGCCTACAAAATTAGGGTACGCAAAAATGATACTTTTATGGATAAATGGGTCCATATTAATCAGTTGCGAGCGTGCCATCCTAGATCCCAACTACAAGTCATAGAGGGAGAATGAAGTGTCATATCCCCAAATGCACTAAAGAAATGCTGTAGTTTAAAGACGCCTAGCAAATTAACATAAGGGCTCAAAAATAACGGACTCTCTTCATAGAAGACTGTCTATAATGCATACCGTCAACATCCTCACTAAATACCACTGACTGTAAGCCAATTCAAATACATGTGTCCTACATCTATTTAAAATTGGAAGGGGGATTTATGCCAGGGTATCTGAGTATTATTAAATAATATATATATGTATGTATATTTATCTGCACATAGATTTATGATAAGACCACAGAATTAATTATATATGAGACTATTTGCCTCAGTTCTATTTACTGTAGATTGCAGTCCTCTCTGCCAAATGATTCTTGGCTGATAAACAAACCCCCTCTCTCATTGTTTATCTGGGAGACATTGCAGACCTTTTGAAAACAATTCCTTTGATGAATTGGGACAGTTATCTTAAAAAAATAATTTCAAAGAAAGACATAAGATACGCTTATCCTAATTAAGATAACATTTAAGTTATTTCAAAGAGAGAACATCTATCTCATTACCTAGGTCACAAGAACCCCTGTGAGTTATAGACGGTCCGTCTGTGATAATGTTTGAATCTACAAACATTTTCAAAGGAAATAGTCTTATGTACATAGGTGCTAAATTGACACCTGCTGTGTATTGAATCCACGAGTTCTAAACGGCATGTCTAGATGAAAGATGGCTAAACAGAGACAAATGTGGCATTGCAACTGAAATTCATTTTAAAATACAACGTATATAATTTTAAATACTATATTAAATGACTATACAGGTATACCCCACTTTACAGCGCTTCACTTTACAGCGCTTCGCTAATACAGCGCTTTGTGGAGCTGAAGTTCAACCTCCAAGGATTTTGAAACAGTGCTGTAATCATCGTGAGATTGCGAGAAAAGTGACTGGCACCATTTTGTTATGCTAAGTTCACTCTGTTTACAGCATTACAGCGCAATCTGTGTCTCAGTGCTATAGTCTGGCAAATTTTACTATAGTAATTGTAACTATTTTACAGGTACAGTATTTATTGAATACTAATTGAATACTGTGCTGTGCTAGTGTTAAACTAAACATAGCATTATTGTACCCTTATATATGTTAGGTCAAACATGTTTTCAAGTTTTTAAACACACTGGCAAGTAAAAAGAAAACTAAAACTGCCTTGTTTCACTTTAAGGCGGTTTTCACTTTACAGCGGGGCTCTGGTCCCTAACCCGCTATATGAGTGGGGTATTCCTGTATAGGAATCTGGGGAAATGCAATTCAGATTGTAATAAATTAAATGAATAACTGCATTAGTATATATAAAATGCTTAAGTTATTTTAAAGATGAACACATTTTCTTTGTTTTCCAGAAATCTAGTGAAGATTGCAGGAAGAACTGATGTGGAGATGAGATCTCTAAATAAGTATCTGTATAATAAATGTTTAAGTGTTAGGCTAATTTCAAAATAATATCTGTCTCTTTATTTTTCAGACAAGATATCCTATGTATATTGGTCATAAACACAGATATATGTGGATATCTTCTATTTTATCATAGAAACTGATAAAATACTGGTGTTTGGTATCAAATTATACATTTTCTGTTATGCTAAATGAAATATACATGCTGAAAAGAGAGTTTTATTAATGCAATAAGTTATAGTATGAAAATAATAACAATATAAGGAGATAGTTGGAATGTAGCAAAAATTAATGATAAGACTATATTTGCTGGTTGTCTGCTGCCCCCTAGGGGATTAGAATGGTATGACAACCAAATAGATTGTCTATTAGAACACATACAGAGTAAGTGAGGGGGGCGTCCCCCAAATGAACCAATCAATGCTAAGTACAGTGGGCGTAACCCGAAAACAGATCACCAATGATTACAGTATAAGAAAGGAGAATACAAGGGAAAGAGGCACGCAGTCTGTTGTCTGCTGATACCATGTGACTGAACTTGCGGCGATACTTGGGAACACAATCACATATCTAAAGCTGAGACTAGTTTCTGGGTCTATGCAATAAATTATTTCCTTCATGAGGCAACCTGAAAATATTTGGAAAAGTTTGAACTACAAATTGGCTCAAACTGGTGATGTATGATTGTTCTATTTTAATTTATTTTTTATATTTAAATCAAAGGTATTTAGTAACCATAACAAATTGTAGTTCAGCAATTTTAAAAAGGTACTTTATATTTTAGACTCATATTCACAGTCCTGTAGTGTTAAGCTTGTCTTTTGTATGCTAAGTAGTTTATCTTTGCAAATGTAGACCTATATTTTAGAATAGTCTTAATTGTAGATAACTAAGAATGTATTTCAGCTTAGATAAATTGGCAAAGGAGTTGGTTATTAGCACAAATAATATATACAATTTCTGAGGTTTTAAATTGGAATTATATAGGATAAATTGTGGCTATATAGCTGATTGTGAATAAGGCTAGTTCTAAAGCTACATTTGGTTTGATGTGTAAAGAATATTGTAACAGTTTAAACTTGTATAGCATTGATTTATATCTGTTTTTCTATAAATATATTTCAATGTGTCTATAAATTTTAACTAATATAAAGAATTTAGGAATTTATATTAATAATATGGTTTTGTATATGCATTTTATTGGGGTTTTATTTTAAAGAATAATTTTTAAATATATTGCATTATAATCCGGCCATATACTGACATGTCCATAGGATTTTTAAAAGCACAACTATCCTCTATGGGTATAGTAGTTCTCTTAGCCACCTTGGGGACTCTTTGCCAAGCCTCCCTAACAGAGTAGGCTATGGGGAACATTTTCTTAAATATGGGAGATGGAGAAAAGGGGATACCTGGTCTCTCCCACTCCTTAGTAATAATATCAGAAGCTCGGTCTGGGACCGGAAACACCTCTATTGAGGAAGGTACCTCAAAATATTTGTTTAGTTTACTGGACTTCTTGGGAATAATAGCGACTGTGGAATCGCTGTCATCTAATGTAGCTAAAACCTCCTTAAGTAGTAGATGGAGGTGGTCTAGCTTGAACCTGAAAGAAACCACTTCAGTATCAGTAATAGGAATTACACTATCAGAATCTGAAATTTCACCTTCAGATGCTGCTACGGTATCCCCCTCCTCAGGCTTCTGGGAGGATATATCCGCAATAGGAATAACTGCATCAGAAACCTCGCTTACTGTCTGGATTTCCTCTTACGCTTTCCTTGTAACATATAAAAGGCAGACAATGCATCTGAAACTGCAGAAGACATGAGAGAAGCAATGTCTTTTAAAGTAACCCCAACTGGAGTCACAGAGGAAACGCAGGGCACTCCATGTGAGGGCTGTAACACTTGTGATGCTTGAGGAGAAAGCTGCGGCATATATTGTGCATTGTCATTAGAATCCTAACCAGCATCCTCCTTGGAAAATGTTGGCTCAGGAAACATTTTATCCCTGTAACTTACAAGAGGAACAAAAAGGGATTGGTGGTTCCACATTGGCATCAAAACATAAGGTGCAGGTGACATTTTGCATGGCCTCTTGGTTCATTCTTATACTTAACAAGAAAAACTAGTATCCAAATTTTTTTATGAAAACTAGACCTGACCAAAAAAACGTTACTGTCACTTTAAATTTCAAACATGTAACTTTTTAACTATGCGCTGTCAAAATGATAATTAAACAAAACTTTCAAACACATCTACACCTCAGCAGACCGCTTAGGTGCCTACCTGCCCCCAACACCAGGAAAAATGTCCCCTCTTAGCAAGGAGCTGATCCGTAGAGAAGCAGGAAACGATATTGAGCAAAATCGCTTCTAGAAAAGCTTGTTTAACATGAAAACAAGCGTGTCTAGTCGGCCTGAACTGTGTCACCTCCGTAGCAGTGAGAGAAATGACGCGCAATGCTGAAAAGTGCATCACACTTAGCCCCGCCCCTCGCGGGTGTCTCTCTTAACAATCTCCTGGTCGGTATTATTGTAAAACCGCCGGGAGCAGTGGAACCTCCAAAAACAGCTTATATTACTCAGCAGTCTAAGCCCCAGTGCCTGCTATACTGTATAGCCACGGATGCCCCTTCCTTAGAAAGGATAATGTTTCAATAACTTAAATAAAGCCTAAGAGCCTTTTTCTTTAAGTAAAATAGTGCCCACTTTTTCAAAATAAAGTAAGCACTTACCTGAATAATGCCCGACAGCAAGGCATCTCACCTGGCTTGAGAGGTCCTCTCCCTCACATAGGCCTGTGGAATAAAAGAGACTGAGTATTTCCACTCAGGTCTTTACATTTAGGGCAGCATAAACATTATGAGAGGCACAGTGAGAATTATTTCCCACCAGTTCTCATTGCTCTAACGCCACCACTGCTCTACTGAAGAGACTGATATGGACTATGGCTACACCCTAGGACAAAGCAGCACAATTTGCACCACTTTAAAAATAATAAACTCTTGATTGAAGAAAGTTTTCTAACACCTCACTTTACCACTTCCTATCACTAACGTAGGCAAAGAGAATGAATGGGTTTGGAGTGAAGGGAGGTGATATTTAACAGCTCTGCTGTGGTGCTCTTTGCCGCCTCCTGCTGGCCAGGAGGTGAATATCCCATTAGTAATTAAGATGATCCGTGGACTCATCATGTCATTAAAAAGAAATTATGGATCTCTTTCCTAAATGGCGTGCTGATTTTAAGGACTTGAATTTTTCAAAGAGTCTGGTTCGAGCTGCTATATGCACTCTGGCCATCGCATTTAGAGAATCACACTCTAGATTAATGAATAGATCCAATTTAACACCTAACAAAATGACCAAATGGCCAAATGGCAATATTGCCTGCTTTAGATGCAGCTTTTCTGGGGCAGATTTATTGCATGCTTTTTTTTTGTCCTAAACTCCAAAGATTTTGGACGCAGATTGTGTACTAGTTTAATAGATTTCATCCCACAAAAATTAAGTTTGATAGTGCACATATTTTCTTCCCAAGACAGCTTTAAAAATAAACAGCTGATTAATACCACTATCTTAACCTCTAGACAGATGATTCTGAGAACTTGGAAAGATAAAAGAGCACCTAGCATAGCTGCATTCATCAAAAACATGCTATTTCAATTAGCCGTAGATCAAAAAGATCCAATGATATATTCGGACAATAGACTTAAAGCCTTTTTGGCCAAATGGGAGGTTATTATGTCACTCCCCCCGGAGATCCAAATACAGATTGTGCACACTTTACAGTCCTCCCCTATCTTCCTCTGAAACAGCTTGATTCTTATGAAATAGAAAAGTTAAATGCCAACCAAAATGAGTGTTATTTTCAGCACGTTAAAACAAGTATCTCCGGGGGCATGTACGGTCAGCGGCCATGATCGCTCGCAAATCTGCTGACTGCTAATGGGATGGAGATAATCCGTTGATTATCTGCTGATTTATGCCACATCTGCTATTAATACTAGTAATTTCTGATGAAGAAGCGTGTGCTAATTCTTAGGATATAATTCCTGTTTAAGTCATGCTGGCAGACTCCAGACTGGACCGTTGATGTTAGAGGCAGCTGCCTACCTGTCAACCCCCCCTGTGATCCGGGGTAAAGCAGTATCAACTATCCTACTGCAACTCTACTTAATCTGCAGCTTTTGGGAGCGATCAGTGATATTATATCTGAGCACTCCTTGTACGGCGTTTTTTTATGGAGGACCCACGCAAAGCCTTTCAATCTTTCTTTGATGATTATGACAGGAAGATTAATGAGAGAATCGATCAGCTATTTTTGACTGTCGAGGCTGTGAGAAGTGAGCTGTTACTTGTGAGGGGACTGAGGATGATATTAAGCAACCACGCGGAATAGAGACAATCCTTAGGTGCCCTGTGCTGACTCCCCTAGCTACTCTATCTATTGAAAAGATCAAGGATCAAGCTACCTTTCTGCAATCCCCTGGGAGTCTCTCCCTTTCTCCTATCACATGGCACAGTATTATGCTCTTAGCTGAGAATGGCTTAAGAGAGGAAGATGCATCATTGTCACAAATGATAGTGATATGACCCTAGCTGAGATCGGTTATGGGAAAGACAGATCATTTTCCAGCTTGTTATCTACTGATGAGAGCTGAGTTCATTGATCTCCAGAGAGAAGTGCTTCTAAACATTCCTGAAATTCCAGGGACAGTGGCCAGCTCCCGGGATTATAAATTGTATGCACAGCAGCAGGAGCGAGATGCTACTGTGGAGAGTCCAGTGAACTTAATTTCACCTAAACTGTTTTGGCTGCCTCACAGAGAGCTGTCATTTAGGAGGCTATCACGGGATGCTGTCCTGCCAATGTCTGGAATAGGGTGATCCTATATTGTTTTAAACGGGATGCATATTGTTATTTGTTTGGAAAATCCCCCTTAATTATTTATTTCATGTAAGTGGCAAGAGTCCATGAGCTAGTGACATATGGGATATACATTCCTAGAAGGAGGGGGCAAATTTTACCAAACCTCAAAATGCCTGTAAATATACCTCCTATCTGACTCATACCTTAGTTTTACAAACTATGCCTCCTTGTGGAGGTGGTGAAGCAAGATGTTCTTGATTTTCTTCTGTGATAGGCACTTCTAAACATTTTGAAGCCCAGTTCCTCTCAAATTACAGTGTTTGCCTGAGGGATGTCAAGGGAGTATTGCCTGATGACACCATGTTTTCACCTATGGGTAATCTATTCTAAGGCTCTTTGTAATCGGTCACATGGATTCATCTGCTGCCTCCCTTTACAGATCGACATTATACTCCTCTACCATTACCTATGCTATGCTGATGTGTCAGTACTGGTTTGGCTGTCTGTGGATGGATGGATGTCTTCTGGTAAGTATATATAATTTTTTTAAGACACTCTCAGCTAGGTTTGGCACTTTATCTTATAAAGTTTTAAATGTATATTGTATATATTTGCCATGAGTCAGGTCTGTGTATTTACCTTTGCAGCCTAACAGTTTCAGCATGGAAATTATGTTTATGGGAGTTTTTTTTTTTTTTTTTTAACATACCTGGGGTTCCCAGTTAGTTGTAACTTGGAGTCTGTTTCTTTCAAAATTTCCGTGGGCTTAGGCTCACAATGACGCAGAATATTACTTTTTATAGCGCCATTTTTGGCACAAAGTCGCGCCTGTCGTGACGCGGGTCGTGTAATATCTTGCGACTTTCTTGTGAGTTTTTTGCGCAAAGTTGCGCCTGTTATGATGGGAGTCGCGTAATTTCACTCGTTCAGCTTTGGCGCCAAAAGTTTCTTTCTGCATTTGTGCCATTTTTGGCGCCAACATTTGTTATATTAAGTCTCTCCTCTCTTTTGCTCTCATTTGTTTCATAGAGGGCTAAGTTGGTTGCTTTTGATTATTACCTTATTTTATCATAAGCATTTTTTCCCCATTCCTAAAACTGCTACTTTGAGGAAATTGGATATTTTGTTTAAATGTTATTTTTTTTTTTTTGTTATATTTTGCAAAATGTCTCAGACTGATCCTACCTCTGATGTTACTGTAGGAACTAAGCTGCTGAACACAATTCTACCAAAGCTAAGTGTGTATGTTGTAAATTAGCTGAACTTTCTTCTTCAGCTCAAATATGTGGCACTTGTTATGAAAAATTATTACATGCTGATGTTTCTATAAGTACAAATTCATCTACTGTTAAACCTTCACAGTCTAATATACATGATATTCCTGTAGATAGAAAAGATTATATTGCCGCAGCCATAGAGAAAGATATGACTGATATTCCGCCTTCAAATAAACGTAAAAGGTCTCTCCTAAAATCTCATAAATCTGATGAAGCTTATATTGATCGACAGCATACTGAAGTATCTTTTGCTGAAAAGATTTCTCTGGCTTAGAGGATCCCACTTGAGAGACTGAAATTGATAAATCAACCTTTCTTTTTAAGATTGAATATATTCGTTCTTTATTAAAGGAAGTATTGTTTACTTTGGGTGTTGAGGAATCTAGTCCTTCTGATAACAAGAATAGCAAACATTTGAATTCTGTTTTTAAAACTTCTGATGTTACTCCTGAAGTATTTCCTATTCCAGATGCTATCTCTCGTATGTTTACAAAGGAATGGTCTAAACTTGGTACTACTTTTAACCCTTCTTCTAGGTTTAAAAAGCTTTATCCTTTACCTGTGGCTAATTTAGAGTTTTGGCCAAACATACTAATATTCCTATGGAAGATAGTACTTCCTTTAAGGATCCTTTAGATAGGAAGATTGAATCCTATCTTAGAAAAGCATATTTACATACTGGCTATATTCTTAGACCTTCCATTTGTATGGCTGATGTTGCTGCTGCTTCAACTTTTTCCTGGACAGTTTAGCCCAATAGTTAATATCCTGAATTGTCTAGCATTGTTCTTTTACTTCAACATGCTAATCATTTTATTTGTGATGCTATATTTGATGTCATTAAGATTGATATTAAATCTATGTATTTAGCTATTCTTAGTAGAACAGCTTTATGGCTTAAATCTGGGAATGCTGATATGGTGTCTAAATCTAGATGACTATCTTTATCATTTCAGGGTAGTAATTTATTTGATTCTCAATTTTATTCTATTATTTCCACTATCACTGGGGGAAAGGGAGTTTTTCTGCCCCAAGATAAGAAATCTAAGGGTAAATTTAAAGCTTCCAATCGTTTTCATTCCTTTCATCAGAATAGAGAACAAAATACCTCTCCTTCCCCCAAGGCCTCTGGCTCTAATTGGAATACATCCAAGCCTTATATAAAAAAAAAAAAAAAAATTCAACCCCTAAGACTGCATGAAGGTGTGGCCCTCAAACCAGTTCTACTGGTGGGGGGTAGATTGAAATTATTTTAACACATTTGGACAGTTTCTGTTCAAAATCAGTGGATTCAGAATATTGTTTCTCAGGGGTATCGAATAGGTTTCAGAATAAGGCCTCCCATGGGAAGATTCTTTCTCATGTTTCAACAAACCCTATGAAGGCTCAGGCTTTTTGGAAATGCGTTTCAGACCAAGAGCTTTCAGGGGTGATTGTTCCAGTTCCTCTGCAAGAACAGGGTTTGGATTTTTATTCAAATCTATTCATTGTCCCAAAGAAAGAAGATTCGTTCAGACCAATTCTGGATCTGAAATTTTTAAACCGTTTTGTCAGAGTCCCAACTTTCAAGATGGTGACTATAAGGACTATTCTGCCTTTTGTTCAGCAAGGTCATTTCATGTCCACAATAGACTTACAGGACGCTTATCTTCATATTCCAATTCATCCAGACCACTATCGTTTTCTGAGATTCTCTTTTCTAGACAAGCATTACCAATTTGTCGCTCTTCTATTTGGCCTAGCGACAGCTCCGACAATCTTTTCAAAGGTTCTTGGTGCCCTTCTATCTGTAATCAGAGAGCAGGGTATTGCGGTGTCTCCTTATTTGGACGATGATATCTTGGTACTAGCTCAATCTTTTCAGTTAGCAGAATCTCACACAAAATAACTAGTGTGGTTTCTTTAAGAACATGCTTGGAGGATCAATTTACAAAAGAGTTTCTTCCTCAGACAAGGGTCATCCTTTTAGGTTTCCAGATAGATTCAGTGTCCATGACTTTTTCTTTGACAGAAAAGAGATGAATAAAGTTAGTTTTAGCTTGTCTAAACCTTCAGTCTCTATCATTCCCTTCAGTGGCTATGTGCATGGAAGTTTTAGGTCTCATGACTGCAGCAGTGGAAGCGAGCCCCTTAGCTCATTTTCATATGAGGCCTTTACAGCATGTTGTACCAATGGTGCAGGGATTATACTCAGATATCACAACTGATATACTTAAATCTCTGACTTGGTGGTTAGAACATCACCTTAGGAGGTGTATTTTGGAAATATCTCTGATACTTTCTTGGGCGGAATCCAACTCTTGTCAAAAATCTGCGATTCATATCCCAGATGTAGACAATTGGGAAGCGGATTATCTCAGCCGTCAGACTTCATATCCAGGGGAGTGGTCTCTCCATCCAGATGTGTTTTTTCATCTTGTACAGATGTGGGGTCTTCTTACCTAAACAATAAGCTTCCCATATACCTTTCCAGGTCCAGGGATCCTCAGGCGGAAATGCTGGATGCTTTAGCAGTTCCTTGGTTTTACCAACCTGCTTATATTTTTCCGCCTCTGGTGAGCAGCATGGCCTCACAGGTTTTGGTATGCGGATCCTGTCTGGATGTCCAGTTGCCAGCCTTGGCCACTTCCTTAAAGGCCAGACCTTCTGTCTCAAGGGTGTTTTTCCATCAGGATCTCAAATCTCTAAATTTGAAGGCATGGAAATTGAACGCTTAATGCTTAGTCATAGAGGTTTCTCTGACTGAGTGATTAGCACTACGATACAGGCTCGTAAGTCTGTTTCAAGGAAAATGTATCATTGGGTTTGGAAAACCTATATTTCATGGTGTTCCACTCATAATTATACATGGCATTCTTTCAGAATTCCTAGGATTTTACAGTTTCTTCAGGATTAATTGGATAAGGATTTGTCTGCAAATACTTTGAAAGGAAAAATTTCTGCTCTGTCTTATTTCATTGAAATATTGCTAAACTTCCTAACATTCACTGTTTTGTTCAGGCTTTGATTCATATCAAACCTGTTATTAACTATTTCTATTCCTTGGAGTCTCAATTTGGTTTTGAAGATTTTACAGGCTCCTCCTATGCATTCTCTGGATATTAAATTACTTTCTTGGAAGGTGTTATTTCTTTTGGCTATCTCTTCTGCTAGAGGAGTTTCCGAATTGTCTGCTCTCTCTTGTGAGTCTCCTTGTCTGATTTTCCATCAAGATAAAGCTGTTTTGCGGACTTCATTTAACTTTTTTTGCCTAAAGTTGTGAATTCTAACATCAATAGGGAAATTGTTGTTCCTTCTTTATGTCCTAATCCTAAGAATACTCTTGAAAGAGCTTTACATTCTTTGGATGTGGTAAGAGCTTTGAAATATTATGTCGAGGCTACTAAAGATTTCAGAAAGACTTCTAGTTTATTTGTTATTTTTTTCTGGCTCCAGGAAAGGTCAGAAAGCATCTGCCAATTCTTTGGCATCTTGGTTGAAACTTTTGATACACAAAGCTTATTTGGAGGCGGGGCAGTCTCCGCCTCAGAGAATTACAGCTCATTCTACTAGATCAGTTGCCACTTCTTGGGCTTTTAAAGATGAAGCTTCAGTTGATCAAATTTGCAAAGCTGCAACTTGGTCTTCTTTATATACTTTACCATTTTGATGTGTTTGCTTCCTCTGAAGCAGCCTTTGGTAGAAAGGTTCTTCAGGCAGTTGTCTCAGTTTGATTCTAATGCCTTTAAAGGTTTTTTTAAATTTTTTAAAGAAAACAATTATTTTGGATTTAATTTCTCACTGGATTTAGCTGTTATTTTATCCCTCCCTCTCTAGTGACTCGTAAATTTTCACATCTTGGGTATTATATCCCACACATCACTAGCTAATGGACTCTTACATGAAAGAAAACATAATTTATGTAAGAACTTACCTGATAAATTAATTTCTTTCATAGTGGCAAGAGTGCATGAGACCCACCCTATTTTTTTTGTGGTTATGATTTTTTTTTTTGTATAAAGCACTTTATTTTTTAAATTTCCTCCTTTTACACACGCCAGTTCTTGGCTACACGTTAAACTAAGGTATGAGTGAGGTAGGTGTATTTATAGGCATTTTGAGGTTTGGTAAACTTTCACCCTGCCTGGTAGGAATGTATATCCCATACGTCACTAGCTCATGGACTCTTGCCACTATGAAAGAAAACATAATTTATGCTTACCTGATAAATTTATTTCTCTTGTGGTGTATCCACTCCACGGATCATCCATTACTTGTGGGATATTCTCCTTCCCAACAGGAAGTTGCAAGAGGATCACCCACAGCAGAGCTGCTATATAGCTCCTCCCCTAACTGCCATATCCAGTCATTCGACCAAAACTAGCCGAGAAAGGAGAAACCATAGGGTGCAGTGGTGACTGTAGTTTAAAATTTAGACCTGCCTTAAAAGGACAGGGCGGGCCGTGGACTGGATACACCACAAGAGAAATAAATTTATCAGGTAAGCATAAATTATGTTTTCTCTTGTTAGGTGTATCCAGTCCACGGATCATCCATTACTTGTAGGATACCAATACCAAAGCTAAAGTACACGGATGAAGGGAGGGACAAGGCAGGTACTTAAACGGAAGGGACCACTGTCTGTAGAACCTCCCAAAAATAGCCTCCGAAGAAGCAAAAGTATAAAATTTGTAAAATTTTGAAAAGGTATGAAGCGAAGACCAAGTCGCCGCTTTGCAAATCTGTTCAACAGAAGCCTCATTTTTAAAGGCCCAGGTGGAAGCCACAGCTCTAGTAGAATGAGCTGTAATCCTTTCAGGGGGCTGCTGTCCAGCAGTCTCATAGGCTAAGCGTATTACGCTTCGAAGCCAAAAAGAAAGAGAGGTTGCCGAAGCCTTTTGACCTCTCCTCTGTCCAGAGTAAACAACAAACAGGGAAGATGTTTGACGAAAATCTTTAGTCGCTTGTAAGTAAAACTTTAAAGCACAGACTACGTCCAAATTATGTAAAAGACGTTCCCTTCTTTGAAGAAGGATTAGGACACAATGATGGAACAACAATCTCTTGATTGATATTCTTGTTGGAAACTACCTTAGGTAAAAACCCAGGTTTTGTGCGCAGAACTACTTTATCTGTATGGAAAATCAGATAAGGAGAATCACATTGTAAAGCTGATAACTCAGAGACTCTACGAGCCGAGGAAATAGCCATCAAAAACAGAACTTTCCAAGATAAAAGTTTGATATCAATGGAATGAAGGGGTTCAAACGGAACTCCTTGAAGAACCTTAAGAACCAAGTTTAAGCTCCATGGAGGAGCAACAGGTTTAAACACAGGCTTAATTCTAACCAAAGCCTGACAAAATGCCTGGACGTCTGGAACCTCTGCCAGACGCTTGTGCAAAAGGATAGACAGAGCAGAAATCTGTCCCTTTAAAGAACTAGCTGATAATCCTTTATCCAAAACCTCTTGGAGAAAGGACAATATCCTAGGAATCCTAACCTTACTCCATGAGTAATTCTTGGATTCACACCAATGAAGATATTTGCGCCATATCTTATGGTAGATTTTCCTGGTTACAGGCTTTCGTGTCTGTATTAAGGTATCAATGACTGACTCGGAGAAGCCACGCCTTGATAAAATCAAGCGTTCAATCTCCAGGCAGTCAGTCTCAGAGAAATTAGATTTGGATGATTGAAAGGACCTTGTAGTAGAAGGTCTTGTCTCAGAGGCCAAGGTGGAAAGGATGACATGTCCACCAGGTCTGCATACCAGGTCCTGCGTGGCCACGCAGGCGCGATCAAGATCACCGATGCTCTCTCCTGTTTGATTTTGGCAATCAGTCGAGGGAGCAGAGGAAACGGTGGAAACACATAAGCCAGGTTGAAGAACCACGGTGCTGCTAGAGCATCTATCAGCGTCGCTTCTGGGTCCCTGGACCTGGATCAGTAACAAGGAAGCTTGGCGTTCTGGCGAGACGCCATGAGATCCAATTCTGGTGTGCCCCAACGATGAACCAATTGAGCAAACACCTCCGGATGGAGTTCCCACTCCCCCGGATGAAAAGTCTGACGACTTAGAAAATCCGCCTCCCAGTTCTCTACACCTGGGATATGGATCGCTGATAGATGGCAAGAGTGAGTCTCTGCCCAGCGAATTATCTAGGAGACTTCTAACATCGCTAGGGAGCTCCTGGTCCCCCCTTGATGGTTGATGTAAGCCACAGTCGTGATGTTGTCTGACTGAAATCTGATGAACCTCAGGGTTGCTAACTGAGGCCAAGCTAGAAGAGCATTGAATATGGCTCTTAACTCCAGAATATTTATTGGGAGGAGTTTCTCCTCCTGAGTCCACGATCCCTGAGCCTTCAGGGAATTCCAGACTGCACCCCAACCTAGAAGGCTGGCATCTGTTGTTACAATTGTCCAATCTGGCCTTCGAAAGGTCATACCTTTGGACAGATGGACCCGAGATAGCCACCAGAGAAGAGAATCTCTGGTCTCTTGATCCAGATTTAGCAGAGGGGACAAATCTGTGTAATCCCCATTCCACTGACTGAGCATGCATAATTGCAGCGGTCTGAGATGTAGGCGCGCAAATGGCACTATGTCCATTGCCGCTACCATTAAGCCGATCACTTCCATGCACTGAGCCACCGAAGGGCGCGGAATGTAGTGAAGAACACGGCAGGAATTTAGAAGCTTTGATAACCTGGACTCCGTCAGGTAAATTTTCATTTCTACAGAATCTATCAGAGTTCCTAGGAAGGAAACCCTTGTGAGGGGTGATAGAGAACTCTTTCCCTCGTTCACTTTCCACCCATGCGACCTCAGAAATGCCAACACTATGTCCGTATGAGATTTGGCAATTTGGAAGTTTGACGCCTGTATCAGGATGTCGTCTAGATAAGGGGCCACTGCTTTGCCCAGTGGTCTTAGGACCGCCAGAAGAGACCCCAGAACCTTTGTAAAAATTCTTGGTGCTGTAGCTAACCCGAAGGGAAGAGCCACAAACTGGTAATGCCCGTCTAGAAAGGCAAACCTTAGGAACCGATGATGATCTTTGTGAATCGGTATGTGAAGGTAAGCATCCTTCAAATCCACTGTGGTCATGTACTGACCCTCCTGGATCATAGGTAGGATTGTCCGAATAGTTTCCATTTTGAACGATGGAACTCTGAGGAATTTGTTTAAGATCTTTAGATCCAAAATTGGTCTGAAGGTTCCCTCTTTTTTGGGAACCACAAACAGATTTGAATAAAATCCCTGTCCTTGTTCCATCTGTGGAACTGGATGGATCACTCCCATTATTAGGAGGTCTTGCACACAGCGTACGAATGCCTCTTTCTTTATGTGGTTTACAGATAATCTCCAAAGGTGAAATCGCCCTTGTGGGGGGGGAGCTTTGAAGTCCAGAAGATATCCCTGAGATATGATCTCCAACGCCCAGGGATCCTGAACATCTCTTGCCCACGCCTGGGCGAAGAGAGAAAGTCTGCCCCCTACTAGATCCGTTGCCGGATGGGGGCCGTTCCTTCATGCTGTCTTAGAGGCAGCAGCAGGCTTTCTGGCCTGCTTGCCTTTGCTCCAGGCCTGGTTAGATTTCCAGGCCGGCTTGGATTGCGCAAAAGTTCCCTCTTGTTTTGTAGCAGAGGAAGATGATGCTGCACCTGCCTTGAAAGGCACGAAAATTAGACTGTTTGGCCCTTGATTTGGCCCTGTCTTGAGGAAGGGTATGACCCTTACCTCCAGTAATGTCAGCAATAATTTCCTTCAAACCAGGCCCGAATAGGGTCTGCCCCTTGAAGGGAATGTTAAGTAATTTAGACTTTGAAGTCACGTCAGCTGACCAAGATTTAAGCCATAGTGCCCTACGTGCCTGGATGGCGAATCCAGAATTCTTAGCCGTTAGTTTAGTCAAATGAACAATGGCATCAGAAACAAAAGAATTAGCTAGATTAAGTGTTCTAAGCTTGTCAAGTATTTCAGTCAATGGAGTAGCTGTCTGAAAGGCCTCTTCCAGAGACTCAAACCAGAACGCCGCAGCAGCAGTGACAGGAGCAATGCATGCAAGGGGCTGCAGGATAAAACCTTGTTGAATAAACATTTTCTTAAGGTAACCTAATTTTTTATCCATTGGATCTGAAAAAGCACAACTGTCCTCGACAGGGATAGTGGTATGCTTTGCTAAAGTAGAAACTGCTCCCTCCATCTTAGGGACCGTCTGCCATAAGTCCAGTGTGGTGGCGTCTATTGGAAACATTTTTCTAAAAATAGGAGGGGGGAAAACGGCACACCGGGTCTGTCCCACTCCTTAGTAATAATTTCTGTAAACCTTTTAGGTATTGGAAAAACGTCAGTACACACCGGCACCGCATAGTATTTATCCAGTCTACACAATTTCTCTGGCACTGCAATTGTGTCACAGTCATTCAGAGCAGCTAAAACCTCTCCAAACAACACCCAGAGGTTCTCAAGCTTAAATTTAAAAGTAGACATATCTGAATCAGGTTTCCCCGAGTCAGAGACGTCACCCACAGACTGAAGCTCTTCCTCAGCTTCCGCATATTGTGACGCAGTATCAGACATGGGCCTTAAAACATCTGCACGCTCTATATTACGTCTAACCCCAGAGCGATCGCGCTTTCCTCTGAATTCAGGCAGTCTGGCTAATACCGCTGACAGGGTATTATCCATGATTGCCGCCATGTCCTGCAAAGTAATCGCTATGGGCGTCTTTGATGTACTTGGCGCCATTTTAGCGTGAGTCCCTTGAGCGGGAGTCAAAGGGTCCGACACGTGGGGAGAGTTAGTCGGCATAACTTCCCCCTCGTCAGAATCCTCTGGTGATAATTCTTTTAAAGATAACAGCTGATCTTTATTGTTTAAAGTGAAATCAATACATTTAGTACACATTCTCCTATGGGGTTCCACCATGGCTTTTAAACATAATGAACAAGGAGTTTTCTCTATGTCAGACATGTTTATACAGACTAGCAATGAGACTAGCAAGCTTGGAAAACACTTTAAATCAAGTTAACAAGCAATATAAAAAAACGTTACTGTGCCTTTAAGAGAAACAAATTTTGCCAAAATTTGAAATAACAGTGAAAAAAGGCAGTTAAACTAACGAAATTTTTACAGTATATGTAACAAGTTAGCAGAGCATTGCACCCACTTGCAAATGAATGATTAACCCCTTAATACAAAAAAACAGATTAACAAAACGAAAAATATGTTTTTTAAACAGTCATAACAACTGCCACAGCTCCTACTTTTGAAGCCTTTTGAGCCCTTCAGAGATGTCCTATAGCATGCAGGGGACTGCTGAGGGAAGCTGAATGTCACATACCCTGCACGGCATTCTCCCTCTGAAGTTACCTCACTCCTCAGACATATGTGAGAATAGCAGTGGATCTTAGTTACTTCTGCTAAGATCATAGAAAAACGCAGGCAGATTCTTCTTCTAAATGCTGCCTGAGATAAAATAAGTACACTCCGGTACCATTTAAAAACAATAAACTTTTGATTGAAGAAAAAACTAACTATATTTTACCACTTTCCTCTTACTACCTCCAGCTATGTTGAGAGCTTGCAAGAGAATGACTGGGTATGGCAGTTAGGGGAGGAGCTATATAGCAGCTCTGCTGTGGATGATCCTCTTGCAACTTCCTGTTGGGAAGGAGAATATCCCACAAGTAATGGATGATCCGTGGACTGGATACACCTAACAAGAGAAATGATTTTATCAAGTAAGTTCTTACATAAATTATGTTATTTTGCTATACTGATGTTCTATATTATCCCTATACTATGTTGTGGTTCCCCCCCCTTTTTAGCAGGGATTAAGCTTTTGATGTTGACTTATCAGTCTGATCTTCAGGAATAAGACCTACAAAACACTGTTTTTATGTCTTCTGATGTAAGAATAGCTGTTTGTTTATACTATTTTATGCGCTCAATTTGCCACAGAGAAAATAAAGCTGAGTGCTACTATTCCAATTTATTACTCACAATTATTACATAGAGTATCATTTGTCACAGGGCAGGTACAGCCTATTTTTGGCTATAGAAAAACTCAAGAGTAATTAGCCCTTATGATCAGTACTAGTTTCTCTGGTCTCCCCTTCCTAAATATTTCAGTAACTTTTTTGCAATATATTTTATTCCTCTTTGAGAGATTCCTTTCTTTAGTGAAATTTTATCTTTTTAGAGGGTCCAAAAGTGGCCCTACACTGTTGAATATCCTACTATAATTATTTATAGGACTTAACCCCTTAATGACCACAGCACTTTTCCATTTTCTGTCCGTTTGGGACCAAGGCTAATTTTACATTTTTGCGGTGTTTGTGTTTAGCTGTAATTTTCCTCTTACTCTTTTACTGTACCCACACATATTATATACCGTTTTTCTCGCCATTAAATGGACTTTCTAAAGATACCATTATTTTCATCATATCTTATAATTTACTATAAAAAAAAAATATGAGGAAAAATTGAAAAAAAATACACTTTTTCTAACTTTGACCCCCAAAATCTGTTACATATCTACAACCACCAAAAAACACCCATGCTAAATAGTTTCTAAATTTTGTCCTGAGTTTAGAAATACCCAATGTTTACATGTTCTTTGCAAGTTATAGGGCCATAAATACAAGTAGCACTTTGCTATTTCCAAACCATTTTTTTTTTCAAAATTAGCGCTAGTTACATTAGAATACTAATATCTTTCAGGAATCTCTGAATATCCATTGACATGTATATATATTTTTTTAATAGACATCCCAAAGTATTGATCTAGGCCCATTTTGGTATATTTCATGCCACCATTTCACCGCCAAAAGCGATCAAATAAAAAAAATTGTTCACTTTTTCACAAACTTTAGGTTTCTCACTGAAATTATTTACAAACAGCTTGTGCAATTATGGCATAAATGGTTGTAAATTGTTCTCTGGGATCCCCTTTGTTCAGAAATAGCAGACTTATATGGCTTTGGTGTTGCTTTTTGGTAATTAGAATGCCACTAAATGCCACTGCGCACCACACGTGTATTATGCCCAGCAGTGAAGGGGTTAATTAGGGAGCATGTAGGGAGCTTTTTGGGGTAATTTTAGCTTTAGTGTAGTGTAGTAGACAACCCCAAGTATTGATCTAGGCCCATTTTGGTATATTTCATGCCACCATTTCACCGCCAAATGTGATCAAATTAAAAAAAAGTAACATTTTTCACAATTTTAGGTTTCTCACTGAAATCATTTACAAACAGCTTGTGCAGTTATGGCACAAATGGTTGTAAATGCTTCTCTGGGATCCCCTTTGTTCAGAAATAGCAGACATATATGGCTTTGGCGTTGCTTTTTGGTATTTAGAAGGCCGCTAAATGCCGCTGCGCATTATGGCTAGCAGTGAAGGGGTTAATTAGGTAGCTTGTAGGGTTAATATCACATTTACTGTAGAGCTCAGCCTCCCACCTGAAACATCAGACCCCCTGATCCCTCCCAAACAGCTCTCTTCCCTCCCCCACCCCACAATTGTCCCCGCCATCTTAAGTACTGGCAGAAAGTCTGCCAGTACTAAAATAAAAGCTATATTTGTTTTTTTGTGTGTTTTTAAAAAAAGCATATTTACATATGCTGCTGTGTACTATCCCCCCTTAGCCCCCAACCTCACTGATCCCCCCCCAATCAGCTCTATAACCCTCCCACTCTAACTTAATCTGCGCCATCTTGGGTACTGGCAGCTGTCTGTCAGTACCCAGTTTAGAAGAAAACATGCTTTTTTTTTCATTTTTACTAAACTTTTCTGTAGTGTAGCTTCCCCCCACACCAAACCAACCCTCCACGATCTCTTTTTGTGCTTTTGCACAAACAAGATTTGGGCATTTCTTACTAAAAATAATTTCCGTAGTGTAGCAGTTCCCACCCGCCACCCTCCGTGCACGCGCGCCCCCTAACGGTCCCGCCCCCCTTGACATCACAGCGCACACCGATGGCCGCACACCCGCCTCCCAAGCCGGCTCCCACCCACCAACGATACCGGCCATCGATGTCCGGTGCAGAGAGGGCCACAGAGTGGCTCTCTCTGCCCAGGAAGGCCATGTAAGGTTATTGCAGGATGCCTCCATATCGAGGCATCACTGCAATAACCGGAAAGCAGCTGGAAGCGAGCAGGATCGCTTCCAGCTGCTTTCCACACCGAGGACGTGCAGGGTACGTCCTCAGGCGTTAACTGCCTTTTTTTCTTTGAGGACGTACCCTGCACGTCCTCGGTCATTAAGGGGTTAAGGTCCAAGAGTGGCCTTAGTTTGTCTAAGGAGGTGACAGATACAACAAAGTTCACTTAATTGCTTAACATATGCCCTACATACTGCTGAGTATAATAGATATTGTAAATACTAGATAGTTGCAGGTCTCAAGCAAAGCGTGACCTGTGCATGTTAATATATTTATTGTTGTTTTGTTTACAATACATTGTTATCTAATATTTACAGAGTCCCAAAAGTGGCCGGTGCAAGTTAAATATTCTCAAAATACATATTGTTTTTATATATTGTTCTCTAATATTTACTGAGGTCCAAGTGGCCTGTGCGATTTAAATATTCCTAAAATATTTATTATATACTGTTATCAGTAGTATCCTACCATAGCATTGGGTCCAAGAGTGGCCCTGTTAACATTTCTCCCAATCTTCACCCCTCATTTATATCTAACATCCGTGGTCCAAGAGTGGCCACTCATTTTTAGCTGGGGTGTACTTTATTTCTAATTTATTTATTTATTTATTTTACTCACTTTGGGGGGTCCTTTGATACAATATTAGAAAAGAAGGTTTATTTTGTAGTTTGCACCTTCAATTCTATTTTTTGTTATCGAGTCATAAAAGGCATTGCATTTCATATTAATTATGTGCTAGCCCTGGTATACCTTCAGTATATGGTCATGGGCATAGATTAATGGGTGTGATCTGCATAGATATGTTTAGATTTGTAATTTGACATGGTAACATATGTAAATACTTATGACCTTTTTGTTTTATTGGATATGTATTTTGTATTGTGAAAACTAGATGTCTGTTTTTTTTTTAAATACTTTTTATTGATTTTTAAAAAACATACAAACAAAATAAAAAAACAAAGAATCTCCACAGGAACAAATTGTCTGACATGTTTCACAGCAGGGAAGTAAAGTCCAAGAGAAAGGAGGAATGGTAAAACTCAACTATTGAATAATTAAGGTCCTTATTGACTGATCCTTCATTGTAATCTATTACTTCGTATTAGGCAGTATAATATATTTCTATATAGGATTACCTCAGTTTATTTTTGCAATTATAATTTTTACTGTGTAAAATTTTTATATGTAGTTTCCGTTGCGGCATAGAGGTGCTGCAAAAAAACAATTTATGCTTACCTGATAAATTTATTTCTCTTGTGGTGTATCCAGTCCACAGATCATCCATTACTTGTGGGATATTCTCATTCCCAACAGGAAGTTGCAAGAGGACACCCACAGCAGAGCTGTCTATATAGCTCCTCCCCTAACTGCCATATCCAGTCATTCGACCGAAAACAAACAGAGAAAGGAGAAACCATAGGGTGCAGTGATGACTGTAGTTTAAAAATTAAAAAATACCTGCCTTAAAATGACAGGGCGGGCCGTGGACTGGATACACCACAAGAAAAATACATTTATCAGGTAAGCATAAATTATGTTTTCTCTTGTAAGGTGTATCCAGTCCACGGATCATCCATTACTTGTGGGATACCAATACCAAAGCTAACGTACACAGATGAAGGGAGGGACAAGGCAGGTACTTAAATGGAAGGTACCACTGCCTGTAAAACCTCTCCCAAAAATAGCCTCCGAAGAAGCAAAAGTATCAAATTTGTAGAATTTTGAAAAAGTATGAAGCGAAGACCAAGTCGCCGCCTTGCAAATCTGTTTAACAGAAGCCTCATTTTTAAAGGCCCATGTGGAAGCCACAGCTCTAGTAGAATGAGCTGTAATCCTTTCTGGAGGCTGCTGGCCAGCAGTCTCGTAGGCTAAGCGGATTATGCTTCTTAGCCAAAAAGAAAGAGGTTGCCGAAGCCTTTTGACCTCTCCTCTGTCCAGAGTAGACAACAAACAAAGCAGATTTTTGACGAAAATCTTTAGTAGCTTGTAAGTAAAACTTTAAAGCACGAACCACGTCCAGATTGTGTAATAGACGTTCCTTCTTTGAAGAAGGATTAGGACACAAAGACAGAACAACAATCTCTTGATTGATATTCCTATTAGATACCACCTTAGGTAAAAACCCAGGTTTGGTACGCAGAACTACCTTGTCTGCATGGAAGATCAGATAAGGAGAATCACATTGTAAGGCAGATAACTCGGAAACTCTACGAGCCGAGGAAATAGCTACCAAAAACAGAACTTTCCAAGATAAAAGTTTGATATCTATGGAATGAAGAGGTTCAAACGGAACCCCCTGAAGAACTTTAAGAACCAAATTTAAGCTCCAAGGTGGAGCAACAGGTTTAAACACAGGCTTGATTCTAACTAAAGCCTGACAAAATGCCTGAATGTCTGGGACATCCGCCAGACGCTTGTGCAAAAGAATAGATAGCGCAGAAATCTGTCCCTTTAAGGAACTAGCTGACAATCCTCTCTCCAATCCTTCTTGGAGCAAAGATAATATCCTGGGAATCCTGACCTTACTCCATGAGTAGCCCTTGGATTCACACCAAAAAAGATATTTACGCCATATCTTATGATAGATTTTCCTGGTGACAGGCTTTCGTGCCTGAATTAAGGTATCAATGACTGACTCAGAGAAACCACGCTTTGATAAAATCAAGCTATCAATTCCCATGCAGTCAGCCTCAGATAAATTAGATTTGGATGGTTGAAAGGACCTTGAAGTAGAAGGTCCTGTCTCAGCGGCAGAGTCCATGGTGGAAAAGATGACATGTCCACTAGATCTGCATACCAAGTCCTGCGTGGCCACGCAGGCGCTATCAAGATCACCGATGCTCTCTCCTGCTTGATCTTGGCAATCAGACGAGGGAGCAGAGGAAACGGTGGAAACACATAAGCCAGGTTGAAGGACCAAGGCGCTGCTAAAGCATCTATCAGCATTGCCTTGGGGTCCCTGGACCTGGATCCGTAACAAGGAAGCTTGGCGTTCTGGCGAGACGCCATGAGATCCAGTTCTGGTTTGCCCCAACGATGAACCAATTGTGCAAACACCTCCGGATGGAGTTCCCACTCCCCCGGATGAAAAGTCTGTCGACTTAGCTATCCATATCCCAGGTGTAGAGAACTGGGAGGCGGATTTTCTGATAGGTGGCAAGAGTAAATCTCTGCCCAGCGAATTATCTTTGAGACTTCTAACATCGCTAGGGAACTCCTTGTTCCCTTTTTTTTTTTTCTTCACATCTAGAAAAATCTTAACTGCACATACCTCATAGCAGGATAACCTGCACGCCATTCCCCCGCTGAAGTTATCTCTCTCTTCAATCATGTGTGAGAACAGCAATGGATCTTAGTTACAACCTGCTAAGATCATAGAAATCACAGGCAGATTCTTCTATTTTTCTGCCTGGAACAAAATAGTACAACTCCGGTACCATTTAAAAATAATAAACTTTTGATTGAAGTAAAATAACAGCTACATTTCACCCCTTCTCTCTTACTACCTCCATGTTTGTTGAGAGTTGCAAGAGAATGACTGGATATGGCAATTAGGGGAGGAGCTATATAGACAGCTCTGCTGTGGGTGTCCTCTTGCAACTTCCTGTTGGGAATGAGAATATCCCACAAGTAATAGATGATCCGTGGACTGGATACACCTTACAAGAGAAAATTTAAATGTTTCAGTTGTGCATAAAAATTATAATGGTTTTACAGTTGGTCTTTTAACATACCTCATCTACATGGAGCTGCACATCTGTAACGATATACAGGCTGCTTCAACAGCATGTATTTAATTTACCTTTGCTGCACTAAATGTCCCCTCTGCAGCATTGAGATGTACTCTTAAATGGACATGATACCCCAAATTTTTCATTCAAGATTCCATCAGTGTACAACATTAAAAACTCTCCACATAAGTTAAAGCCTATAAACAGGAGCTCATCTTTTTCAGAAATTGGAAACTGCAGACTGTAACCCAGGATTATACTCACAAAAGTGTCTACACATGTATGTGAACACCGGATAAAAGAAGATCTTTCAGACCAAGAAGGGACAGGAGATTAACAAAGAAATCGACTGTAGAGCTGTAGACACCAGCTCTGCTGATCGTTGGCAGTACACCCATCCTTCACTCGTTTTTTAGGCCGAGATCAAGGCCACACATGAGGAGGGGCACTGCCCACAGCCCCCCGATCCAGAGAAGATAGAGGACATAGTGTTTAATATTAGCTCCAGACAACTCACAACATTAGAGACATTGTTACTCAACAAGGGGCTTTCATTTGTACTATTCACAAGAATGAATGAATTTGATACATACATAGACATCCAACGATTTGGGAGAAGCCTATGCCTCAAAGAATTCTTCAAAACTGAGTCTAATGTGGTGTTTAAGAGTAAAAGCACTTTCGATCCCAGCTCTAATAACCCTTCCATTTCCACACTGACCAACTACCCAACACAACAGGTTCATAACAAAAACATCAAGAACAAGGAATTAAAATTTAACTAAAAATTAGAGACAAGCACTAAAGACCCTCAATGAAGATAGATCTATTGTGATCAGACCGGAGGACAAAGAGTGGGCCATAGTGGTCATGGATTTGAGTGATTATAGAACAGAGATATTGTGACAACTCAAAGATGATAAAAAGTAAATCTATGCTTACCTGATAAATTGATTTCTTCTATGATACGACAAGTCCACGGATTCATCCTTTACTTGTGGGATATTATCCTCCTGCTAACAGGAAGTGGCAAAGAGCACCACAGCAAAGCTGTCTATATTGCTCCTCCCTTGACTCCACCCCCCAGTCATTCGACCAAAGGTATAGGAAGAAAAAAGGAGAAACTAAAAGGTGCAGAAGTGACTGAAGTTTTAAATCAAAAAAATATAATTTGTCTTAAATTGACAGGGTGGGTCGTGGACTCGTGGTATCATAGAAGAAATCAATTTATCAGGTAAGCATAAATTTACTTTTCTTCTATAAGATACGACAAGTCCACGGATTCATCCTTTACTTGTGGGATACAATACCAAAGCTACAGGACACGGATGAACGGGAAGGACAAAACAGATACCTAAAAAGGAGGCACCACGCTTGAAGAACTTTTCTCCCAAAAATAGCCTCCGAAGAAGCAAAAGTATCAAATTTATAAAATTTGGAAAAGGTATGAAGGGAAGACCAAGTCGCAGCCTTAAAAATCTGTTCAACATAGTTTTTAAAAGCCCATGTGGAAGCCACCCCTCTAGTAGAGTGAGCTGTAATCCTTTCAGGAGGCTGCTGGCTGTCCAGCAGTCTCGTATGCCAACCGGATGATGCTTTTCAGCCAAAAAGAAAGAGGTAGCCATAGCTTTTTGACCTCTACGTTTTCCAGAATAGACAACAGAGATGTTTGACGGAAATCTCTGGTCGCTTGCAAGTTAAACTTCAAAGCACGAACCACGTCCAAGTTGTGAAACAGACGCTCCTTCTTAGAAGAAAGGTTAGGACACAGAGAAGGAACAACAATTTCCTGAATAATTTTCTTATTAGTAACAACCTTAGGAAGGAATCCAGGTTTGGTACGCAAAACCACCTTACCAGAATGGAATATAAGATAAGGCGAGTCGCATTGCAATGCAGATAGTTAAGAAACTCTTCGAACTGAAGAGATAGCAACTAGAAACAGAACTTTCCAATATAAAAGCTTAATATCTATGGAATGCATAGTTCAAACGGAACCCCTTGAAGAACTTTAAGAACTAAATTCAAACTCCATGGCGGAGCAACAGGTTTAAACACAGGCTTAATTCGAACAAAAGCCTGACAAAACGACTGAACGTCTGGAACATCTGCCAGATGCTTGTGCAGTAAAATTGATAAAGCAGATATCTGTCCCTTTAAAGAACTAGCTGATAACCCCTTCTCCAATCCTTCTTGGAGAAAAGACAAAATCCTAGGAATCCTGATCTTACTCCATGAGTAGCCTTTGGATTTGCACCAATAAAGATATTTACGCCATATCTGTTAAATTTTCCTAGTGACAGGCTTTCGAGCCTGAATCAAGGACCGACTCAGAGAATCCCCGCTTAGATAAAATCAAGCGTTCAATCTCCAGGCAGCCAGCCGCAGAGAAACTAGATTTGGATGCTGGAACGGACTTTGAATGAGAAGGTCCTATCTCAGTGGCAGTTTCCACGGTGGCAGAGATGACATTTCCACCAGGTCTGCATACCAAGTCCTGCGTGGCCACGCAGGTGCTATCAAAATTACCAAAGCCCTCTACTGTTTGATTCTGGCAATCAGACGAGGAAGGAGAGGAAAAGGAGGAAACACATAAGCCAGGTTGAACGATCAAGGTACTGCTAGAGTATCTATCAGTACTGCTTGGGGATCCCTCGATCTGGACCCGTAACAAGGAAGTTTGGCATTCTGACGAGATGCCATCAGATCCAATTCTGGTGTGCCCCATTGATGAATCAATTGTGCAAACACCTCCAGATCGAGCTCCCACTCCCCCGGATGAAAAGTCTGTCGACTTAGAAAATCCGCTTCCCAGTTCTCCACTCCTGGGATATAGATTGCTGATAGATGGCAAGAGTGAGTCTCTGCCCATCAAATTATTTTGGAAACCTCTATCATCGCTAGAGAACTATTTTGTTCCCCCTTGATGATTGATATATGCTACAGTCGTAGCAGTCGAAGCCAGCTGAGGCCACGCCTGAAGCACGTTGAATATCGCTCTCAGTTCTAGAATATTTATTGGAAGGAGAGCCTCCTCCTGAGTCCACACACCCTGTGCCTTCAGGGAATTCCAGACTGCACCCCAGCCCAATAGGCTGGCGTCCGTCGTCACAATGACCAATGCTGGCCTTCGGAAACACATTCCCTGGGACAGATGATCCTGTGACAACCACCAAAGAAGAGTCTCTGGTTTCTTTATCCAGATTTATCTGAGGAGATAAATTTGCATAGTCCCCATTCCACTGTCTGAGCATGCATAGTTGCAGTGGTCTGAGATGTAAACGAGCAAACGGAACTATGTCCATTGCCGCTACCATTAGTACAATTACCTCCATACACTGAGCCACTGACGGCCGAGGAATAGAATGAAGTGCTCGGCAGGTGGTTAAAATCTTTGATTTTCTGACCTCTGTCAGAAAATTTTTCATGTCTACTGAGTCTATCAGAGTTCCCAGGAATGGAACTCTTGTGAGAGGGATAAGTGAACGCTTCTTTATGTTCACCTTCCACCCATGAGATCTTAGAAAAGCCAACACGATGTCCATGTGAGATTTGGCTAGTTGGTAAGTTGACGCCTGAATCAAGATATCGTCCAGATAGGGCGCCACTGCTACGCCCCGCGGCCTTAGAACTGCCAGAAGGGACCCTAGCACCTTTGTGAAAATTCTGGGAGCTGTGGCCAACCCGAAAGGAAGAGCCACAAACTGGTAATGCTTGTCCAGGAAGACGAACCTGAGGAACTGGTGATGATCTTTGTGGATAGGAATGTGAAGATACGCATCCTTCAAATCCACGGTGGTCATATATTGACCCTCCTGGATCATTGGTAATATTGTCCGAATGGTCTCCATCTTGAAGGATGGGACTCTGCGAAATTTGTTTAGGATCTTGAGATCTAAAATCTGTCTGAAGGTTCCCTCTTTTTTGGGAACCACAAACAGATTGGAGTAAAACCCCTGCCCCTGTTCTGCTTTTGGAACTGGGCAGATTACACCCATAGTATATAGGTCTTCTACACAGCGTAAGAATGCCTCTCTTTTTGTCTGGTTTACAGACAACCGTGAAAGATGAAATCTCCCCCTTGGAGGAGAATCTTTGAATTCTAGAAGATACCCTTGGGTCACAATTTCTAATGCCCAGGAATCCTGAACGTCTCTTGTCCAAGCCTGAGCAAAGAGAGAAAGTCTGCCCCCTACTAGATCTAATCCCGGACCGGGGGCTGCCCCTTCATGCTGTCTTGGTAGCAGCAGCGGGCTTCTTGGCCTGTTTACCTTTATTCCAGGTCTGGTTAGGTCTCCAGACTGACTTGGATTAGGAAAATTCCCCTCCTGCTTTGTGGCAGGGGAGGAGGTAGAGGGACCGCCTTTAAAGTTTCGAAAGATATGAAAATTAATTTTGTTTGGCCCTCATTCTATTTGTCTTATCCTGAGGAAGGGCATGGCCTTTTCCTCCAGTGATGTCGGAAATTATCTCCTTCAGTTCAGGCCTGAATAGGGTCTTACCCTTGAAAGGAATAGCTAATAGCTTAGATTTTAATGACACATCAGCAGACCAGGACGCGCTAAAATGGCAAAACCTGAATTCTTTGCCGCTAATTTAGCCAGTTGAAAAGCGGCATCTGTAATAAAAGAATTAGCTAGCTTGAGAGCCTTAATTATATCTAAAATATCATCCAATGGGGCCTCAACCTTAAGAGCCTCCTCTAGAGCCTCGAACCAAAAATCAGCTGCAGTAGTTACAGGAACAATGCACGCTATAGGTTGCAGAAGAAAACCCTGATGAATAAATATTTTCTTTAGAAGAGCCTCTAATTTTTTTATCCATAGGATCTCTGAAAGCACAACTGTCCTCAATAGGTATAGTTGTACGCTTAGCTAGGGTAGAAATAGCTCCTTCCACCTTAGGGACCGTCTGCCACAAATCCCGAATGGTATCAGATATGGGAAACATTTTCTTAAAAGTAGGAGGGGGAGAGAACGGAATGCCTGGTCTATCCCATTCCTTAGTAACAATGTCCGAAATCCTCTTAGGGACCGGAAAAACATTAGTGTAAGTAGGAACCTCTAGATATCTATCCATTTTACACAATTTCTCTGGTGGAATTACAATAGGGTCACAATCATCCAGAGTCGCTAAAACCTCCCTGAGTAACAAGCGGAGGTGTTCAAACTTAAACGCCGTCATATCTGAGTCTGTGGGAACATTTTTTCTGAATCAGAAAGCTCTTCCTCAGACAGCAATTCCCCCCACCCCCAATTCAGAACATGGTGAGGGTACATCGGAGATGGCTAATAAAGCGTCAGAGGGCTCAGTATTTACTCTCATACCGGACCTACTGCGCTGCTTCTGCAAACTAGGCAGTTTAGATAATACCTCTGTGAGGGTGGTAGACATAACTGAAACATAGAAACATAGATATTGACGGCAGATAAGAGCCATAGGCCCAGCAAGTCTGCCCGACCTTACCTAACAGTATAAACTTATCTAGTTCGTAGGATAGCCCTATGCTTGTCTGAGGCCATATCTTGCAGGGTGAAAGAATTAGACGCACTAGAAGTACTTGGCGTCGCTTGTGCGGGCGTTAAAGGTTGTGACACTTGGGGAGAAGTAGATGGCACAACCTGATTCTCTTCTGAGAATCATCCTGAGACATACTTTTATCAGCTAAAATATGTTAAATGCAATGTAAGGCATTTTCAGTACATGAGGGACACATTTTAAGTGGGGGTTCCCCAATGGCTTCTAAACACATGGAACATTGGCTTTCCTCAATGTCAGACATGTTAAACAGGCTAGTAATGACCACAAACAGGCTTGAAAACACTTTATTTAGTGAAAAAAATAATCTGAAAAAAAACGGTACTGCGCCTTTAAGGAGAAGAAAGCGTACAATTTTTCCAAAACTGCTTGAAAACAATAAAATTATCCCAATTTTATGATACAAGCATCCCAACTGCCCTCAGGGGTCTGTAAAATCGGATTAAACCTTCGATCTGGCCCAATACTGCTCACAAAGGCCCACCGGAGTTGAAGCTTGCTGCTTGCCTGGGAAAAACAACTGCGCAACTGAGGCGCGAAAATAGGCCCCGCCCATCTCACTCGATGTCTCACAGCCTAACATAACCGCAACAGAGTGGTCTAAAACCTAGCCATGTGGGTTCCTATAGCCATAAATGAAGCCACGTGTACCCTCTTTCTCAAAACATTATCTGCACTCCCAGTCATGTAAATGTTTGCCCACAAACATTCTAACATCAGTGTCAACCATTTTTTATAGCCCATATATGCAAGCTCAGTAATACCCCTCTTTATACTTTAGGATTACTGCTTACCCTCTCCCTCATGGGGAATACCATCAGCCAATTCTGAAATAACACAGTCTCTCCAGAAAAAAAATGACAACATACCTCACTGCTTATAGCATGAAAAACGTTCCTCACACTGAAGTTTCTTAAGTACTCCTCAGCCATTCTGTGGGAACTGCTCTGGATCTTAGTAACAACTGCTAAGATCATCAGTCTCCAGGCAGAAGTCTTCATCCATCTGCTGCCTGAGGGAAAATAGTACACACCAGTACCATTTAAAATAAACTCTTGCTTGAAGAAAATAAAAACTAACATTTTATCACCTCTTTCACTTTACCCTTCCTATTATTTTAGAGTAGGCAAAGAGAATGACTGGGGGGTGGAGTCAAGGGAGGAGCTATATAGACTGCTCTGGTATGGTGCTCTTTGCCACTTCCTGTTAGCAGGAGGATAATATCCCACAAGTAAAGGATGAATCCGTGGACTTGTCGTATCTTTTAGAAGAAACCTATGTTGCTCTGCAGAATGACCCTCCCCATCTCAAGAAGAAAATGGACATGAAGCTAATGGGATGGAAAGAAACAGAGTCCATTACACAACATGAGTTTGGTTTACTGAAGCGTGACTATTCTATCACTCCGGTACTGTACACATTACCGAAGATCCATAAGGATGCTGTAAATCCTCCAGGCAGACCTATTGGCTCGGCCAGGGGGTCGCTGTTCAACTACTGGCACAGTTTGTCGATTTCTTTCTGCAACCATGGGTTAAACAGATGTCTTACGTACTGGACTCTTAAGCCTTCATTGAACAGATTACTCATCTCACAGATAGTCGTCCTTCTGACACTTTGGTTACCTTTGACGTTTTCGGTCTCATTACCAGTATCCCCAACAAACTGAACATTGCTGCAGTCACAAAATGTCTGAGATGGGTGTCCTATGTGGGCCCACTGGAAAAGGTTCTCATAGAACTACTGACGATCTGTCTTACAGAAAATTTCTTCTGTATTTCTCAGGTACAGCGATGGGGTCGAATGTGGCCCCATCGCTGGCAAATTTGTTCATGGCTGAATACGAGACAGAGATCATGAAGGTTTCTGAAACACGACAAATTAAAAATGCTACCGTCCTTATATACTGACGGCATGTTCCTCATCTGGCAGGGGATGAGGATACACTTGTGACATGGGTTGAATCTATGAACGAGATCAAGAGCACAATCAAGTTCTGATATACGGCTCACAAAGATACAGTCGACTATTTGGATGTGAGGGTCTTTAAGGACAAAGACAAGCTGGGTACCACCCTGTTCAGAAAGAGCACAGATCGCAACTATTTTGCACGCAAAAAGTTGCCATCAGCCTACACTCATCCGTAATATTCTGAAAGCCCAATATCAGTGTCATCAGGAACAATACTGATGGCACTAAGTACAATGAACAAATGTTGGAGATGAGACAAAGATTAATTGAGCGTAGCTACATGAGAAAACAATAATCTGAAATGTGACAACTAGCACTGAACAAGACAGTCTCACAGGAGCTAGACAATAGTGACCCTCAATGCCTCACGTTTGTGACCTCGTATTCACCGGACAAATACTGCATAACAAAGTCCATTAAAGACGAATGGAAACTCATTAAATCTGATCTCCTACAACCTTTTACACAGTGGACCACCCCACGAATCGCCTACAGAAGGGGATGTAACTTGATAGATTCTTTGGTGAAAACAGACATAGTACATGAGACTCAGACGTGGCTAACGAAGAAGAAAGGCTGCTTTAGATGCACACGCAATACCAGATTGGGTTTTTTCTTACATGCACGACCCAGTTTATATGCCCCCATCCAATTGCACTGTTGCTAGAACTATATTGTCATGTTTGGACTGCATAGTGGTGGTAGACCTTTGGAATGTGTTTTTGCCATGTCTGTATATACTATTTTTTATACAATTAATTATTTTTTCTTTTTTGCTAAAACAGAATTTATGTTTACCTGATAAATTACTTTCTCCAACGGTGTGTCCGGTCCACGGCGTCATCCTTACTTGTGGGATATTCTCTTCCCCAACAGGAAATGGCAAAGAGCCCAGCAAAGCTGGTCACATGATCCCTCCTAGGCTCTGCCTTCCCCAGTCATTCGACCGACGTAAAGGAGGAATATTTGCATAGGAGAAATCATATGATACTGTGGTGACTGTAGTTAAAGAAAATAAATTATCAGACCTGATTAAAAAACCAGGGCGGGCCGTGGACCGGACACACCGTTGGAGAAAGTAATTTATCAGGTAAACATAAATTCTGTTTTCTCCAACATAGGTGTGTCCGGTCCACGGCGTCATCCTTACTTGTGGGAACCAATACCAAAGCTTTAGGACACGGATGAAGGGAGGGAGCAAATCAGGTCACCTAGATGGAAGGCACCACGGCTTGCAAAACCTTTCTCCCAAAAATAGCCTCAGAAGAAGCAAAAGTATCAAACTTGTAAAATTTAGTAAAAGTGTGCAGTGAAGACCAAGTCGCTGCCTTACATATCTGATCAACAGAAGCCTCGTTCTTGAAGGCCCATGTGGAAGCCACAGCCCTAGTGGAATGAGCTGTGATTCTGTCAGGAGGCTGCCGTCCGGCAGTCTCGTAAGCCAATCTGATGATGCTTTTAATCCAAAAAGAGAGAGAGGTAGAAGTTGCTTTTTGACCTCTCCTTTTACCAGAATAAACAACAAACAAGGAAGATGTTTGTCTAAACTCCTTTTACCAGAATAAACAACAAACAAGGAAGATGTTTGTCTAAAATCCTTTGTAGCATCTAAATAGAATTTTAGAGCACGAACAACATCCAAATTGTGCAACAAACGTTCCTTCTTTGAAACTGGATTCGGACACAAAGAAGGCACGACTATCTCCTGGTTAATGTTTTTGTTAGAAACAACTTTCGGAAGAAAACCAGGTTTAGTACGTAAAACCACCTTATCTGCATGGAACACCAGATAAGGAGGAGAACACTGCAGAGCAGATAATTCTGAAACTCTTCTAGCAGAAGAAATTGCAACCAAAAACAAAACTTTCCAAGATAATAACTTAATATCAACGGAATGTAAGGGTTCAAACGGAACCCCCTGAAGAACTGAAAGAACTAAATTGAGACTCCAAGGAGGAGTCAAAGGTTTGTAAACAGGCTTGATTCTAACCAGAGCCTGAACAAAGGCTTGAACATCTGGCACAGCTGCCAGCTTTTTGTGAAGTAACACAGACAAGGCAGAAATCTGTCCCTTCAAGGAACTTGCAGATAATCCTTTCTCCAAACCTTCTTGAAGGAAGGATAGAATCTTAGGAATTTTTACCTTGTCCCAAGGGAATCCTTTAGATTCACACCAACAGATATATTTTTTCCATATTTTGTGGTAAATTTTTCTAGTTACAGGCTTTCTGGCCTGAACAAGAGTATCAATGACAGAATCTGAGAATCCTCGCTTTGATAAGATCAAGCGTTCAATCTCCAAGCAGTCAGTTGGAGTGAGACCAGATTCGGATGTTCGAACGGACCTTGAACAAGAAGGTCTCGTCTCAAAGGTAGCTTCCATGGTGGAGCCGATGACATATTCACCAGGTCTGCATACCAAGTCCTGCGTGGCCACGCAGGAGCTATCAAGATCACCGATGCCCTCTCCTGATTGATCCTGGCTACCAGCCTGGGGATGAGAGGAAATGGCGGGAATACATAAGCTAGTTTGAAGGTCCAAGGTGCTACTAGTGCATCTACTAGAGTCGCCTTGGGATCCCTGGATCTGGACCCGTAGCAAGGAACCTTGAAGTTCTGACGAGAGGCCATCAGATCCATGTCTGGAATGCCCCACAGTTGAGTAATTTGGGCAAAGATTTCCGGATGGAGTTCCCACTCCCCCGGATGAAAAGTCTGACGACTCAGAAAATCCGCTTCCCAATTTTCCACTCCTGGGATGTGGATTGCAGACAAGTGGCAGGAGTGAGTCTCCGCCCATTGAATGATTTTGGTCACTTCTTCCATCGCCAGGGAACTCCTTGTTCCCCCCTGATGGTTGATGTACGCAACAGTTGTCATGTTGTCTGATTGAAACCATATGAACTTGGCCTTTACTAGCTGAGGCCAAGCCTTGAGAGCATTGAATATCGCTCTCAGTTCCAGAATATTTATCGGTAGAAGAGATTCTTCCCGAGACCAAAGACCCTGAGCTTTCAGGGGTCCCCAGCCCACCAGACTGGCGTCGGTCGTGACAATGACCCACTCTGGTCTGCGGAAGCTCATCCCCTGTGACAGGTTGTCCAGGGACAGCCACCAACGGAGTGAATCTCTGGTCCTCTGATTTACTTGTATCGTCGGAGACAAGTCTGTATAGTCCCCATTCCACTGACTGAGCATGCACAGTTGTAATGGTCTTAGATGAATGCGCGCAAAAGGAACTATGTCCATTTCCGCTACCATCAAACCTATTACTTCCATGCACTGCGCTATGGAAGGAAGAGGAACAGAATGAAGTATTTGACAAGAGTTCAGAAGTTTTGTTTTTCTGGCCTCTGTCAGAAAAATCCTCATTTCTAAGGAGTCTATTATTGTTCCCAAGAAGGGAACCCTTGTTGACGGAGATAGAGAACTCTTTTCTACGTTCACTTTCCATCCGTGAGATCTGAGAAAGGCCAGGACAATGTCCGTGTGAGCCTTTGCTTGAGGAAGGGACGACGCTTGAATCAGAATGTCGTCCAAGTAAGGTACTACTGCAATGCCCCTTGGTCTTAGCACCGCTAGAAGGGACCCTAGTACCTTTGTGAAAATCCTTGGAGCAGTGGCTAATCCGAACGGAAGTGCCACAAACTGGTAATGCTTGTCCAGGAATGCGAACCTTAGGAACCGATGATGTTCCTTGTGGATAGGAATATGTAGATACGCATCCTTTAAATCCACCGTGGTCATGAATTGACCTTCCTGGATGGAAGGAAGAATTGTTCGAATGGTTTCCATTTTGAACGATGGAACCTTGAGAAACTTGTTTAGGATCTTGAGATCTAAGATTGGTCTGAACGTTCCCTCTTTTTTGGGAACTACGAACAGATTGGAGTAGAACCCCATCCCTTGTTCTCCTAATGGAACAGGATGAATCACTCCCATTTTTAACAGGTCTTCTACACAATGCAAGAATGCCTGTTTTTTTATGTGGTCTGAAGACAATTGAGACCTGTGGAACCTCCCCCTTGGGGGAAGCCCCTTGAATTCCAGAAGATAACCTTGGGAGACTATTTCTAGCGCCCAAGGATCCAGAACATCTCTTGCCCAAGCCTGAGCGAAGAGAGAGAGTCTGCCCCCCACCAGATCCGGTCCCGGATCGGGGGCCAACATCTCATGCTGTCTTGGTAGCAGTGGCAGGTTTCTTGGCCTGCTTTCCTTTGTTCCAGCCTTGCATTGGTCTCCAGGCTGGTTTGGCTTGAGAAGTGTTACCCTCCTGCTTAGAGGACGTAGCACTTGGGGCTGGTCCGTTTCTGCGAAAGGGACGAAAATTAGGTTTATTTTTGGCCTTGAAAGACCTATCCTGAGGAAGGGCGTGGCCCTTGCCCCCAGAGATAATCACTTTCAAGTCAGGGCCAAACAGCGTTTTCCCCTTGAAAGGAATGTTAAGCAATTTGTTCTTGGAAGACGCATCCGCTGACCAAGATTTTAACCAAAGCGCTCTGCGCGCCACAATAGCAAACCCAGAATTTTTCGCCGCTAACCTAGCCAATTGCAAAGTGGCGTCTAGGGTGAAAGAATTAGCCAATTTGAGAGCACGAATTCTGTCCATAATCTCCTCATAAGAAGAAGAATTATTAATGATCGCCTTTTCTAGCTCATCGAACCAGAAGCACGCGGCTGTAGTGACAGGGACAATGCATGAAATTGGTTGTAGAAGGTAACCTTGCTGAACAAACATCTTTTTAAGCAAACCTTCTAATTTTTTATCCATAGGATCTTTGAAAGCACAACTATCTTCTATGGGTATAGTGGTGCGTTTGTTTAGAGTAGAAACCGCCCCCTCGACCTTGGGGACTGTCTGCCATAAGTCCTTTCTGGGGTCGACCATAGGAAACAATTTTTTAAATATGGGGGGAGGGACGAAAGGTATACCGGGCCTTTCCCATTCTTTATTTACAATGTCCGCCACCCGCTTGGGTATAGGAAAAGCTTCGGGGGGCCCCGGGACCTCTAGGAACTTGTCCATTTTACATAGTTTCTCTGGAATGACCAAGTTCTCACAATCATCCAGAGTGGATAACACCTCCTTAAGCAGAGCGCGGAGATGTTCCAACTTAAATTTAAATGTAATCACATCAGGTTCAGCTTGTTGAGAAATTTTCCCTGAATCTGAAATTTCTCCCTCAGACAAAACCTCCCTGGCCCCCTCAGACTGGTGTAGGGGCACTTCAGAAACAATATCATCAGCGTCCTCATGCTCTTCAGTATTTTCTAAAACAGAGCAGTCGCGCTTTCGCTGATAAGTGGGCATTTTGGCTAAAATGTTTTTGATAGAATTATCCATTACAGCCGTTAATTGTTGCATAGAAAGGAGTATTGGCGCGCTAGATGTACTAAGGGCCTCCTGTGTGGGCAAGACTGGTGTAGACGAAGGAGGGGATGATGCAGTACCATGCTTACTCCCCTCACTTGAGGAATCATCTTGGGCATCATTTTCTCTAAATTTTGTGTCACATAAATCACATCTATTTAAATGAGAAGGAACCTTGGCTTCCCCACATTCAGAACACAGTCTATCTGGTAGTTCAGACATGTTAAACAGGCATAAACTTGATAACAAAGTACAAAAAACGTTTTAAAATAAAACCGTTACTGTCACTTTAAATTTTAAACTGAACACACTTTATTACTGCAATTGCGAAAAAGTATGAAGGAATTGTTCAAAATTCACCAAAATTTCACCACAGTGTCTTAAAGCCTTAAAAGTATTGCACACCAAATTTGGAAGCTTTAACCCTTAAAATAACGGAACCGGAGCCGTTTTTATATTTAACCCCTTTACAGTCCCTGGTATCTGCTTTGCTGAGACCCAACCAAGCCCAAAGGGGAATACGATACCAAATGACGCCTTCAGAAAGTCTTTTCTATGTATCAGAGCTCCTCACACATGCATCTGCATGTCATGCTTCTCAAAAACAAGTGCGCAATACAGGCGCGAAAATGAGACTCTGCCTATGATTAGGGAAAGCCCCTACCAATACAGTGCCTGCCGGTTATTTTACAAAATTCCCAAGATTAAAATAATTCCTCAAGGCTATGGAGTATAAAATATGTTTATATATAAATCGATTTAGCCCAGAAAATGTCTACAGTCTTAAAAAGCCCTTGTGAAGCCCTTTTTTTCTGTCTGTAATAAAAATAGGGAAAATGACAGCTTCCAGCATTACATCGTCTTGTTAGAATGTGTCATACCTCAAGCAGCAAAAGTCTGCTCACTGTTCCCCCAACTGAAGTTAATTCCTCTCAACAGTCCTGTGTGGAGACAGCCATCGATTTTAGTAACGGTTGCTAAAATCATTTTCCTCTTACAAACAGAAATCTTCATCTCTTTTCTGTTTCAGAGTAAATAGTACATACCAGCACTATTTTAAAATAAACTCTTGATTGAATAATAAAAACTACAGTTAAACACTAAAAAACTCTAAGCCATCTCCGTGGAGATGTTGCCTGTACAACGGCAAAGAGAATGACTGGGGAAGGCGGAGCCTAGGAGGGATCATGTGACCAGCTTTGCTGGGCTCTTTGCCATTTCCTGTTGGGGAAGAGAATATCCCACAAGTAAGGATGACGCCGTGGACCGGACACCTATGTTGGAGAAATATAATTTTTTCACTGTTCACTTAGTTAAAACTCAGGTGACATCCAGTTCTTGAGCTCTACATTTTTTTAGTGGTGTTTTTCTTTTTCCATATACAACTGGTGGGGGTTAGACCAATTAGATCCAGTACGGTCTATGGGCTCTATTTAACAAGGGCCGAATGTCCCCTGCCCCCCTTGTTTTGGCGTGAGATTTCAGGCTCCGCGGAAACAGGAGTTAAGCAGCGGTCTTAAGGGGTGGCGTATAGCAATCCACCCGACCATGTACGATCGGATTGACTGACGCCCCCTGCTAGTAGGGGCAGGGGGCGGTATTGCACCAGCAGTTCACAAGAACTGCTGGTGTAACGATAAATGCTGACAGCATATGCTGTTTTTATTTTGTATATATTAGGTATATATTGTCGTATTTTTGCGATACGTGACCTAGTATCTAGGACTACATAATGGTGCCTTGCGTGGGACATCAGTCTAACGGCTACCATCAAATAAAGAGCTGCTTGGGCGTGGTTTAATTAACTTTTTCAACTAATTGGCTGTGTATATATTTTTTAGATGTTAAAGGGACACACTCAAGTCAAAATTAAACTTCATGATTCAGATACAGCATATTTTAAACAACTTTCCAATTTACTTCCATTAACAAAATGTGCACAGTCTTAATATTTACACTTTGAGTCACCAGCTCCTACTAAGCATGTGCAAGAATTCACAGCATATATGTATATGCATTTGTGATTGGCTGATGGTACAGGGGGAGTGGAAATAGACATAACTTTGCAATTTATTTTAAAAAAATGTACTACTATTTTGAAGTTCAGACTAAGTGCTATTGAATTGTCTTCTTATCATGCATTTGTTGATTATGCCAATCTATTGTATTGACTGATCCTTTAATGCAATATGGATGCTATGGGCGGCCCGTCGCTGCTCATAGCCTGTTGGACTCTGATATAGGGGTGATTCAACATATGCCTACGTGGGCTGTTTATAGATTTATGTGTCTGTCTGGTGTGCGACAATACTCTGCCAGGTTTCATAACTGAGGAGTTGCATGTAATGAATGTTACACCGTGGGTTGTGTGACGATAACTTTATTGATTGGATGTTCGCAGATGACACTTGCTACCCATAGGCAGAGCATTGCCGCTGCTATTTTTCCTTTTTTTTTGAGACTTGGTGTCCTAAGGTTCTCTCGATATATGCCTTGATGGGCAGTCTGTTTTCATAGCATTTGGCACAATTAGCAGCTTACATTTCTCACTAGTTTGGCCGATGATTGCCATATTGACTTCATTATACTAGCAACGAAAAGTTTATTTTTTTCATAAATGGAAGAAGCATGTACCAAATTTCTTAAATGTAATAATTAAAAAATGTATATTAGAACTAAGATAGATACAAATATTGAGGCACAAGTTTAATTTTTTAGAAAGTGGTCTACTTTTATCAAGGCCTTGTCTAAGCAAGAACAGGACATAATACTCCCATTTAAAAATTCAGATCTGGTACTATTGGGAATATGGTAATTTAGAAGAAGCTGGAATAGTTAGAGGATGGGGAACTATTTAAGATTTTTTTCCCTTATGTATGTTTGTTGTACTATAAAATGGGCAGACTTTACAATAATTACATCAGATATGTATTATTTAATCAATGTTAATATAAATATAGAACTATATAATTGTTAAATTTGGGGATATTTTTTTTTCTCTTTTGTCAGTATAAATTGGATGAGTTATCCCCTATTACCCTTTTTTCTGTAACCTGCCCATGATATAGAAAGGTTTAAAGAGACACTGAACCCAAAATTTTTCTTTTGTGATTCAGCTAGAGCATGAATTTTTAAGCAACTTTCTAATTTACTCCTATTATCAAATTTTCTTTATTATCTTGGTATCTTTATTTGAGATGCAAGAATCTAAGTTTAGATGCCGGCCCATTTTGGTGAACAACCTGGGTTGTCCTTGCTGATTGGTGGATGGATTTTTTTCCACCAATCAAAAAGTGCTGTCCAGAGATCTTAACCCAAAAAAACTTAGATGGCTTTTATTTCAAATAAAGATAGCAAGAGAACGAAGAAAAATTAATAGGAGTAAATTAGAAAGTTGCTTAAAATTGCATGCTCTATCTGAATCACAAAAGAAAAAAAATTGGGTTCAGTGTCCCTTTAAATAAAAAAGCTGCACTCAGCCATTTCTCCCTGTCTGTTCCACTGTGCAGAGGATCTCACCCCCCCCCCCTCTGTCCTCACAGTAACTACAGCATTTCTGCAGACACCAAGCTGAATATTTTACACAGCTCTGTGAAATATGATCCCGAGATCGTTTCACAGAGCTGTGTATTTAATGTTGCTATAGGGTTTACAAAATATTGTCAAGGTAAAACCATTCTTGTAGTGAGGATATGAAGAATAGGGTATAAGGATATGTTTTCCTATAAGAGTTAAAGGGAATATTGTAGGTAATTTCCGTCTGGTGAAAACAGTTTGAAGTAGTTATTGGTCTTAAATGAGAGGCATTAGGGATGTCGGGAACAGAATTTTGAATTCCGGTCTCTGGCCTAGATTCCCAAAGAAACATGTCATAATTAAATTCAAGATTGTCAGTAGTAAAGTAGAAGCATTGTTCAAGTGATTGGTTAAAGGAACAGTATACAACAATTTTTATTATAATGCATATAAAAGACTAATAAAAGAATAATATGCAGATATACAAAAATCCAGTATAAAACCCTTTAAAAACTTACTTAGAAGCTCCTAATTTAGCCCTGTTAATGAGGTTAGGCTGGGGCAACCACTGAAAGGAGCTGAGAGCAGACCCTCCCCTGCATATGAAAAGACCCATTATACAAACAGAAGATATCTGAAGTTTGTATACATCAGTATACATCTAAAACTTCGGGGCTTGGTTAGGAGTCTGAAAATCCGCACGTTATTTAAAAAAATAAGCAAAACTATAATAGATGTTTACAAAAACAACCCCAGATAGGCTATATAAAGGGATCATCTACAAAACATTTTTGCTAAAGAAAACTCTTGTGTACAATGTCCTATTAAGTTGTAGTTGGTTTGTCAACATACCCAGCGTGGGAGGTATGTCTTTTTTCCCCCAAAGTTTTGGTATCAATTGCCAGGCACTGTTGAGAGCTATTTGTAGGAGTGCTAAGTGTTTTTAGATTAAGTGTGGAGGGTTTTATTAAAAAGGAAAGGTAGAGGGTCAAGAGGGAGCTTACAGTTTAGTATATTGTTGATAGATGTGCCAGAATTGGGATAGTTTTTAGGCAATTCCACCAAATGCAAAAGCAAAGATATGTTTTCGTTTCTGAGGTTTGCGGTACATCCGCAATAAGAATATAGTTTGTTTCTAGGAGGGCAGGGGAGTGGGAAGATTTTGCGGTCATACAGAAAATTTGGTGCCATTACTTTACTGACAGTGCGTAGGATAACTCCCTATGCCAGGAGGTAACATAAGCAGGTAGTGTTGGGCTGTTGAGGGAGATAAAGGATTATAAAAGGATAATCTATGCCCCTGCATTTCATAGTTTCTCAGCCAGGTCATCAGGGGTCTGCTCGCTTGTGGGATAAAAGAAAAAAAACAAGTGAGTTTTTGTGGGTCTGTCGAGAGGTATATTCCTAAATATTTGAGCGATACATGGTTGATCAAATATGGTAAGTCTTTAGAAAGTTTGTAGAGTTCAGAAGGGTATAATACTATAGGGAGTAATTGCAATTTACTTTAGTTAGTGGCGTAATTAGAGACCTTGCTATATTCAGAGAGTAGGGTCTGTACCACAAAGAGTGTCTAGGATCGGTGTGGGTCAGGAAGTCATTGGCAAAAAAAAAAATAATTTGTATTGTGAATCGCCAACTCCTATTCCATCATCATGGAGAGAGAATGTAATTGAATAGAAAAGATTTCCATCGAGAGGACAAATAGAAGTGGGGACATAGGACAGCCCCGTCTGGTGCCGTCTAGGACGGGGAAGGAATGTAAGGATACCATTAACCTTGATTTATGATAGGGAAATATAATTAAAATATTGTATTTAGAGATTTGTCAGGGAATCCAAAATGTGTTTAGAACAGATCTAAGGAAAGTCTAGTCCAACCTGTTGAAGGCCTTTTAGGACTGCAGATATTTGGTTATTACAGATACAAAATTTATCAAATTAAAGTACTTTAATAGTAACATGGGCCTCTCTCCGTGGCATGAACCCCACCTGATCAGGGGGTATAAGTTTAGGGAGTAAGGGATTAAGCTTATTGGTTAAAAATTTGGCAATTTTTTTTAGATCTACATTTAGAAATTAGGTAAGGTGAAAATTTGAGGGTAGAGTGGCCGGTTTTGGGAGAACGGTAACAATTGCCTCTAACATGGACGAAGGGAAGGAATTCCAGTCATCAATGTCATTAAAAACTTACAATAGATGGGGGATAAGGATAGTTTTAAACTTTTTATAGTAGGCATCAGTAAATCTCCCCCCCCCCCCCCCATTTTAGTGAGGTAATGACGGTGTCTATTTCAACAGCAAAGATAGGAATTGTAAGGGAACTCATTTGTTTCATGGTTAAGGAAAAGGTTTGGAGATTAGCAAGATATGATTGGCAGGCTTGGGCATGGCCAGTGGTGTTTCTAAGTGGGTAAAAATGTTATAGTTTAGTAGAATCTCGAAATTCCTCTTTGGTTAGAGTCCTCTAACTTGCCACAGGTGAGAGTTTAAGAATGGGATATAAGATAATGCTTGTTGGAATCTGAGGGCATTTGCCAAAAGCCGCCCTGGTTCATTTTCCTCAATAAAACATCTGATCAAGTAAATGAGCTGGTTTGTGAGTTTTAACAATCAGACAAAGAAAGCTATCTCTGCATTAAGTTGTAGTGCTTTGGTGTCGTTGGGATTGAGCTTGTGAGTGTAGTCAAGTTGTAGGAGTTGGTTTGTCAATTCGGAATACTTGTCGATTTAAGAGCGCTTTGGTTTCCATCAGTTCTCTTATTTAAGAGTCTCCCACACAGGGTTGGATATTGGGGTTTTATTTTCTTGGAATAGTAAGGCCAAAGACTTCCCCAACTGTAATATTTTTATGTACTAAGAACATCCATCTTCAGTAAAGTATTCATTTCTCATCGTCATTCTATCTTCATACCAAAGAATCGCAGGACACTTTTGCAGCATCATGCATTTCCTGGATTTCCCCTGTTAATTACAATTTTAGTTGCATATTTGCTGAATGAATTATTCTTGCTGTAAGATACACACGTACACTATACATTTTTTGTAAATTGTTTTATTTATATACATTTAAAAATATGTCTGGAAAATCCAAAGCCAGTAAAATGCAGATCACTGGTGCAACCCCAAAACAAAATGAATGTTATAAATGTCTACAATCCCCACTGGCAAAAGGCAGCAAGTAAAATTTTCAGAAGACTTATAAATGTATTAAGTTTACAAATTCTGCCTGCCATGCCACTAGTAAAAAGAATAAAATTCTGCTTTAATAAAACAGAAGTTTAGCATTATGTTTAAACTCACATTTTTGGTGGAACACATGTAAATTTGAATAACTTCAATACCATTATTTTTTTTCAAAATATGAACCCCTTCACAACTTGATATTCAACAGGAATACCTAGAAGCAAATTGTTTAAAAATAGCAAATCAGATGATATTTAATGTAATAAGCAAACTAAATCCTACATTTGAAACTAAATTTAACTTCCAATAAAAGGTCAAATTATGATATTCTCAAAATGTATTATGAAGGGGTATGATATGACTGGGCAAAAAAATTAATGGCTGGAAAGCACAGAATTGTAATATGTATCCTAGTGAAATAAACCAAGTAATTTATTTGTGGCAGAGCTGGTTAGGGGGGACAGATTCCATAAAAAAAAAAATTCAGCAGTATTGTAAATATTTCTTTACATAAAAAAAAATGTATTCATGTCCTACAGTTTTTACGATGAAGTAATACTTAAAGGAAAGTGGGAAGAATACAAGTGAGAATCTGTGGTAATTTTTAATTACATTTTCCTGCATGCACTTATTTGTGGGTAAAACTAGACCAATGGAACTGTATTGCTTTGCAAGAGGCATGAGGAACAAAGCAGAAACACAAAAGATTTAATAATCCAATTCACACATTTTGAAATGGTAAAATACTAATTTTATAGCATCAATGTGGTACAAGTGTGATGCAAAATAAAAGCTAAGGAAATTGAAAGTAACATTCTATTTAATGCATATATTAGGAAAGCTTCTATAGGAAGCATTCTAAAGAATCTTCGTGACATGTAATCCTACGAATCAAAGTGACTTCCCACATTAAAGGGACACTGAACCCAAAAATTATTTTGTGATTCAGATAGAGCATAAAATTGTAAGCAACTTTCTAATTTACTCCTATTAGCAAATGTTCTTCATTCTCTTGGTATCTTTATTTGAAATGGAAGAATGTAAGTTTAGATACCGGCCCATTTTTGGTGAACAACCTGGATTGTTCTTGCTGATTGGTGGAAAAAACATAATTTATGTAAGAACTTACCTGATAAATTAATTTATTTCATATTAGCAAGAGTCCATGAGCTAGTGACGTATGGGATATACATTCCTACCAGGAGGGGCAAAGTTTCCCAAACCTCAAAATGCCTACAAATACACCCCTCACCACACCCACAAATCAGTTTAACGCATAGCCAAGAAGTGGGGTGATAAGAAAAAAGTGCGAAAGCATAAAAAATAAGGAATTGGAACAATTGTGCTTTATACAAAAAAATCATAACCACCACAAAAAGGGTGGGACTCTTGCTAATATGAAAGAAATGAATTTATCAGGTAAGTTCTTACATAAATTATGTTTTCTTTCATGTAATTAGCAAGAGTCCATGAGCTAGTGACGTATGGGATAATGACTACCCAAGATGTGGATTTTTCCACGCAAGAGTCACTAGAGAGGGAGGGATAAAATAAAGACAGCCAATTCCGCTGAAAAATAATCCACACCCAAAATAATTTAAATTTTATAATGAAAAAAACTGAAAATATAAGATGAAGATTCAAACAGAAACAGCTGCTTGAAGTACTTTTCTACCAAAAACAGCTTCAGAAGAAGAAAACACATCAAAATGGTAGAATTTAGTAAAAGTATGCAAAGAAGACCAAGTTGCTGCTTTGCAAATCTGATCAACCGAAGCTTCATTCCTAAACGCCCAGGAAGTAGAAACTGACCTAGTAGAATGAGCTGTAATCCTTTGAGGCGGAGTTTTACCCGACTCGACATACGCATGAATTAAAGATTTCAACCAAGATGCCAAAGAAATGGCAAAGGCCTTCTGACCTTTCCTGGAACCGGAAAAGATAACAAATAGACTAGAAGTCTTTCGGAAAGTCTTAGTAGCTTCAACATAATATTTCAAAGCTCTAACTACATCCAAAGAATGCAATGATTTCTCCTTACAATTCTTAGGATTAGGACATAATGAAGGAACCACAATTTCTCTACTAATGTTGTTGGAATTCACAAGCTTAGGTAAAAATTCAAAAGAAGTGCGCAACACCGCCTTATCCTGGTGAAAAATCAGAAAAGGAGATTCACAAGAAAGAGCAGATAATTCAGAAACTCTTCTGGCAGAAGAGATGGCCAAAAGGAACAAAACTTTCCAAGAAAGTAATTTAATGTCCAATGAATGCATAGGTTCAAACGGAGGAGCTTGAAGAGCCCCCAGAACCAAATTCAAACTCCAAGGAGGAGAAATTGACTTAATAACAGGTTTTATACGAACCAAAGCTTGTACAAAACAATGAATATCAGGAAGAATAGCAATCTTTCTGTGAAAAAAAAACAGAAAGAGCAGAGATTTGTCCTTTCAAGGAACTTGCAGTCAAACCTTTATCTAAACCATCCTGAAGAAACTGTAAAATTCTCGGAATTCTAAAAGAATGCCAGGAAAAATGATGAGAAAGACACCAAGAAATATAAGTCTTCCAGACTCTATAATATATCTCTCTAGATACAGATTTATGAGCCTGTAACATAGTATTAATCACAGAGTCAGAGAAACCTCTTTGACTAAGAATCAAGCGTTCAATCTCCATACCTTTAAATTTAAGGATTTGAGATCCTGATGGAAAAAAGGACCTTGCGACAGAAGGTCTGGTTTTAACGGAAGAGTCCACGGTTGGCAAGAAGCCATCCGGACAAGATCCGCATACCAAAACCTGTGAGGCCATGCTGGAGCTACCAGCAGAACAAACGAGCATTCCTTAAGAATCTTGGAGATCACTCTTGGAAGAAGAACTAGAGGCGGAAAGATATAGGCAGGATGATACTTCCAAGGAAGTGACAATGCATCCACTGCTTCCGCTTGAGGATCCCTGGATCTGGACAGATACCTGGGAAGTTTCTTGTTTAGATGAGAGGCCATCAGATCTATTTCTGGAAGTCACCACATTTGAACAATCTGAAGAAATACCTCTGGGTGAAGAGACCATTCGCCCGGATGCAACGTTTGGCGACTGAGATAATCCGCTTCCCAATTGTCTATACCTGGGATATGAACCGCAGAAACTAGACAGGAGCTAGATTCCGCCCAAACCAGAATTCGAGATACTTCTTTCATAGCTAGAGGACTGTGAGTCCCTCCTTGATGATTGATGTATGCTACAGATGTGACATTGTCTGTCTGAAAACAAATGAACGATTCTCTCTTCAGAAGAGGCCAAGACTGAAGAGCTCTGAAAATTGCACGGAGTTCCAAAATATTGATCGGTAATCTCACCTCTTGAGATTCCCAAACCCCTTGTGCCATCAGAGACCCCCACACAGCTCCCCAACCTGTAAGACTTGCATCTGTTGAAATTACAGTCCAGGTCGGAAGAACAAAAAGAAGCCCCCTGAACTAAACGATGGTGATCTGTCCACCACGTCAGAGAGTGTCGTACAATCGGTTTTAAAGATATTAATTGAGATATCTTCGTGTAATCCCTGCACCATTGGTTCAGCATACAGAGCTGAAGAGGTCGCATGTGAAAACGAGCAAAGGGGATCGCGTCCGATGCAGCAGTCATAAGACCTAGAATTTCCATGCATAAGGCTACCGAAGGGAATGATTGTGACTGGAGGTTTCGACAAGCTGATATCAATTTTAGACGTCTCTTGTCTGTCAAAGATAGAGTCATGGACACTGAATCTATCTGGAAACCCAAAAAGGTTACCCTTGTCCGAGGAATCAATTAACTTTTTAGTAAATTGATCCTCCAACCATGATCTTGAAGAAACAACACAAGTCTATTCGTATGAGATTCTGCTAAATGGGAAGACTCAGCAAGTACCAAGATATCGTCCAAATAAGGAAATACCACAATACCCTGTTCTCTGATTACAGACAGAAGGGCACCGAGAACCTTTGTAAAAATTCTTGGAGCTGTTGCTAGGCCAAACGGCAGAGCCACAAACTGGTAATGCTTGCCTAGGAAAGAGAATCTCAGAAACTGATAGTGATCTATCGGAATATGCAGATATGCATCCTGTAAATCTATTGTAGACATAATGCCCTTGCTGAACAAAAGGCAGGATAGTCCTTACAGTTACCATTTTGAATGTTGGTATCCTTACATAACGATTCAATATTTTTAGATCCAGAACTGGTCTGAAGGAATTCTCCTTCTTTGGTACAATGAAGAGATTTGAATAAAACTCCAGCCCTTGTTCCAGAACTGGAACTGGCATAATTACTCCAGCCAACTCTAGATCTGAAACACATTTCAGAAATGCTTGAGCCTTCGCTGGATTTACTGGGACACGGGAAAGAAAAAATCTCTTTGCAGGAGGCCTTATCTTGAAGCCAATTCTGTACCCTTCTGAAACAATGTTCTGAATCCAAAGATTGTGAACGGAATTGATCCAAATTTGTTTGAAAAAACGTAATCTGCCCCCTATCAGCTGAGCTGGAATGAGGGCCGCACCTTCATGTGGACTTAGGAGCTGGCTTTGATTTTCTAAAAGGCTTGGATTTATTCCAGACTGGAGATGGTTTCCAAACGGATACCGCTCCTGAGGATGAAGGATCAGGCTTTTGTTCCTTGTTGTGACGAAAGGAACGAAAACGATTATTAGACCTGAATTTACCTTTAGACTTTTTATCCTGAGGTAAAAAAGTTCCTTTCCCTCCAGTAACAGTTGAGATAATAGAATCCAACTGAGAACCAAATAATTTATTACCCTGGAAAGAAAGGGAAAGCAGAGTAGACTTAGAAGACATATCAGCATTCCAAGTTTTAAGCCATAAAGCTCTTCTAGCTAAAATAGCTAGAGACATATACCTGACATCAACTCTAATGATATCAAAGATGGCATCACAAATAAAATTAGCATGTTGAAGCAGAATAATAATGCTATGAGAATTATGATCTGTAACTTGTTGCGCTAAAGCTTCCAACCAAAAAGTTGAAGCTGCAGCAACATCCGCTAAAGATATAGCAGGTCTAAGAAGATTACCTGAACACAAATAAGCTTTTCTTAGAAAGGATTCAATTTTCCTATCTAAAGGATCCTTAAAGGAAGTACCATCTGCCGTAGGAATAGTAGTACGCTTAGCAAGAGTAGAGACAGCCCCATCAACCTTAGGGATTTTGTCCCAAAACTCTAATCTGTCAGATGGCACAGGATATAATTGCTTAAAACGTTTAGAAGAAGGAGTAAATGAATTACCCAAATTATTCCATTCCCTGGAAATTACTTCAGAAATAGCACCAGGAACAGGAAAAACTTCTGGAATAACTACAGGAGATTTAAAAACCTTATCTAAACGTTTAGATTTAGTATCAAGAGGACCAGAATCCTCAATTTCTAATGCAATTAGGACTTCTTTAAGTAAAGAACGAATAAATTCCATTTTAAATAAATATGAAGATTTATCAGCATCAACCTCTGAGACAGAATCCTCTGAACCAGAAGAACCACTATCAGAATCAGAATGATGATGTTCATTTAAAAATTCATCTGAACAATGAGAAGTTTTAAAAGACTTTTTATGTTTACTAGAAGGAGGAATAACAGACATAGCCTTCTTAATGGATTTAGAAACAAAATCTCTTATGTTATCAGGAACACTCTGAGTATTAGATGTTGACGGAACAGCAACAGGTAATGGAACTTTACTAAAGGAAATATTATCTGCATTAACAAGTTTGTCATGACATTCAATACAAACAGCTGGAGGAACAGCTACCAAAAGTTTACAGCAGATACAGACTTAGCTTTGGTAGCTCCAGCACATGGCAGCGATTTTCCAGAAGTATCTTCTGACTCAGTTGCAACGTGGGACATCTTGCAATATGTAATAGAAAAAACAACATATAAAGCAAAATTAATCAAATTCCTTAAATGACAGTTTCAGGAATGGGAAAAAATGCCAGTGAACAAGCTTCTAGCAACCAGAAGCAATAAATAATGAGACTTAAATAATGTGGAGACAAAAATGACGCCCATATTTTTTTAGCGCCAAATAAAACGCCCACATTATTTGGCGCCTAAATGGCGACACATCCGGAACGCCGACACTTTTGGCGCAAAAGAACGTCAAAAATGACGCAACTTCCGGCGACACGTATGACGCCGGAAACAGAAAAAATCTTGCGCCAAAAAAAGTCCGCGCCAAGAATGACGCAATAAAATGAAGCATTTTCAGCCCCTGTGAGCCTAACAGCCCACAGGGAAAAGTCAAATTTTAAGGTAAGAAAAAAATGATTGATTCAAATGCATTATCCCAAATATGAAACTGACTGTCTGAAAATAAGGAATGTTGAACATCCTGAGTCAAGGCAAATAAATGTTTGAATACATATATTTAGAACTTTATAAAAAAGTGCCCAACCATAGCTTAGAGTGTCACAGAAAATAAGACTTACTTACCCCAGGACACTCATCTACATGTTGTAGAAAGCCAAACCAGTCCTCAAACGAAAATCAGCAGAGGTAATGAGATATATATATATATATATATATAGATATATATATATATATATATATATATATATGAGTATATCGTCGATCTGAAAAGGGAGGTAAGAGATTAATCTCTACGACCGATAACAGAGAACCTATTAAATAGACCCCGTAGAAGGAGATCATTGAATTCAAATAGGCAATACTCTCCTCACATCCCTCTGACATTCACTGCACGCTGAGAGGAAAACCGGGCTCCAACCTGCTGCGGAGCGCATATCAACGTAGAATCTAGCACAAACTTACTTCACCACCTCCATAGGAGGCAAAGTTTGTAAAACTGATTTGTGGGTGTGGTGAGGGGTGTATTTGTAGGCATTTTGAGGTTTGGGAAACTTTGCCCCTCCTGGTAGGAATGTATATCCCATACGTCACTAGCTCATGGACTCATGGGCTAATTACATGAAAGAAATTCACCCACCAATAAAAAAGTGCTGTCCAGAGTACTGAACCAAAAAAACCCTTGGATGCCTTTTTTAAATAAAGATAGCAAGAGAACGAAGAAAAAATAATAGGAGTAAATTAGAAAGTGGCTTAAAATTGCATGCTCTATCTGAATCACGAAAGAAAACATTTGGGTTCAGTATCCCTTTAATAATGATTTCATTAAAGCATTTAGGCTTATTGGCATCCACTACACAAAGTGATGTCTACTACACATAAACATACTTTAAATGTGTGTGACTGTATAAAAAAAATAAAAATAATCTCTGCACTGACAAACACTTATATTAACACTTAAAAAAAACAAAAAAACTTTTATTACAAAAATAAGTTACTCGCCTCCAGCTTACAGTATAAAACAATTTTATTTGCAGGAATGCAAAATGATTGTTTGTCATAAGCATTTTTAACAGATGACATCTATTCTGGTTAAAATTTGCATTAACAGGGGAAATAAAGAAAATGGATCTACTATGAGATAAACAGGTTTGAATAGCTATTGTGGTGCCTAAGTATGTATCAACTGCAGTATCCCTTTACAGTAAAAGGCAAAATAGTGTATAGAATGGAAAATGGCATCCACTAAAGGATCCTTTCACCAACATTTCCACCCTCTATATCAAGGTGCTTAAAAAATGTATAAAAACATATTTTAACTGTAGGATTTATATAAAATTAATTTTCATTCACAAATGATCAGTAATGACCAACAATGGGAAAAACTAAAATAACTTTTTGCATTAGTTACAATAAATGTGGACTTTCAAAATGTTAAACGTTTTCTGATCGCATCAATTACAAAAAAGGAACACTGCAGTGTTTTGAAAAAGTTGCCGATGTACTTTTTTTGAACATTTGATGTCTTAGAAAAGCAACATCTCGCTAAACTATTTTACATCCAAATAACTACAATATCTGAAGAAGCAAAGGCTGCTTTTTCAGCCACAAAATACGACAAAAGCTAGGCACGTTGTTTAGCCACGAGGAAATCTTATAAGCCTTCTAAGCAAAGGCAATATAAGAATGTTACATTTGGTACATTTTAATTTTGTCCTCATGGCACGTTTACAACAAGTCTGGCTTTTATCAAAGTTTTTCTATGTACAGTACACACAGGGTATAGTTTAATCCTCTGCTACTGAGGTAGTTAACCAACCCTTTAAAAAAAGGTTCTGAAAAGAACCACTATCTGGAATGCCTGACTAACCGGCTTTGATGATTACACCTGAAACCTCTGTACTTTAATACAATTCAAGTGATAGACAATTCATGATTAACTTTCGGGAGCAAAAATAAAAAAGGGGGGCCACGAATAAAATTGGGCACCAATGAATATATATACGTATATACATACGTATACATAGACACAAACATTTATATAGTTCCTACACATTAACAACATTGGAGATGGGGGATTTTATTTATAGCAGTAGTTACTCTATGCCACTTTATAATATAGGAGTTTGCACAAAAAAACATGCATGCCAGTTTCTTACATTAATTTGTTCTAAATCTCTAAAAATTTGAAGATCTGGAGAAAAAAAAAAAAGAAAAGAAAAAAAAAAAAGGATCAATTAAATGGATATTCATCTTGAGATGGCAAAGTGGCAGAGTAAATACTAACCAGAACCTACATTAAGAAAACAGGGAAAATCTACTTTATGCAGATTTTTGTTTATGTTTATAATAAAAGTTTATTAAGATATCATGCTGAAAGTCATGAAGAAAATTTATCGAAACAATGGGGAAAAAAATGTAACTTAAATTTAATAACTTGCACTGCAAAAATGTTAAAGGAATATCAAAGTCCACAAATTAGTTCAAATGTCCCATATCCACATGATCTTCTCATGAAGGTCTTCTGAAAGAGAATATGCTCCTATACAGCCGAAATATTTTAATGTTGCTTGATTTTCTTACCATTACTCCACTGCAAGCTTCTGGTGTAATCCCACATAGCAAGTCAGTCTTCATTGTAACAGGTCAGGACCGGCCTCGACCCCTTTTCCCTGCTAGCCAGGTAACAAAAGGTATCAATTAGAGAATAGTAAAAAAAAAAGGAAATTTTTAAAAATATTAAACATGCATGACTTTAAAATATATGCATATCCCCCCCCCCTCACACACACACACAACCCATATTTACAAGTATGATTGCCATTAAGTTTATAATTTACATTTTGGAGTCACTTATTGGTTGTAATTTATATTTTGGATTCATTTACTTGTGGTTAGGCTAGTGTTTACAAACTGATTTTATTTTTCAAAATACAAGACATAGCACTACAAAATGTTATC